>NC_042630.1:52672969-52718449 GCF_901001135.1 Rhinatrema bivittatum | reverse complement strand
ATGATTCATTGTCCATTCTTTGAGGCTTAATTAACTACCTTAAAAAGCATTTCACTCATCTTCGTGGCCATTCACAGATATTCCTGGACCTTCACATCTTCAGGATGTGATTCTGTTCATCTTAATTAAGGGAAAAACCCGTAAAGTATCACAGAGCTTTGCAAGAGAGGGTCAAAGCTTTCTCCATAAGAAGCCTTTGCTTTTCATTCATTATGAAATGGGTGGGTCCTACTTTAAGATCCTCTTTCATTCCCGTTTTAGCTGCTTGGAGGATCCTGAATATTTTCTCCCAAGTACTGAGGACATTTTGCTCATAATGCAGCATGAAGATTCCAGGGCATCCACGTCAACTACGGAACACAATGAGTGAGGAAATTCTCCATTCTGAGTAGAAGCACCTCTGATTCAAAGTCACTGAGAATGAAATTTTTGTGAACATTGATTTTTTTCTTTGAAGGTTTGATTTTTTCTGCTTTCATTATTTCAGTTTATGTTTCCTGTCAAAATAGATTCTAGTAAAAGCCATATATTATGTATTGCAGATTTGCTCTGCTATTGCGAATTGATTGGGGAAACAGCGACCAGCATGTTCACCCAGGAAGAAGTACAATTCCTTGGTAATTTCTAGAAAGTGGTTCCCTTTGGGTGAATATTTGTGATTTTGAACATGGACTCCTTTTTTCTGAGAAGCATATGAAGTTGTCATTTCTGCTCTGCAGGTTGGAAACTGATAGTATATTTTTTCTGGCCCCTTAAGTTGCTTAAATGTTCAGAAAAGGAGATACCCATAAGAACATGCCATACTGGGTCAGACCAAGGATACATCAAGCCCAGCATCCTGTTTCCAACAGTGGCCAATCCAGGCCATAAGAACCTGGCAAGTACCCAATGCTTCACTAACATTTTTGTAGGTTTCCTAATGAATTACTGAAACAGAAAAAGTAAATAACCCTCGCCCAACATGGGGCTTGAACCCATGACCCTGAGATTAAGAGTCTCATGCTCTACCGACTGAGCTAGTCAGGCTTGGAGAAAAAGCTTTTTTCAGCAGATATTGGTTCTCACAATCTTTGCTTAAGTCACATTTCATACAGCTGTAGGGATTCAAACAATTCAATAGTTGTACCCGTGCCGTAAGACAGCGACCGAGTAGGACTCACAGATTTAGCTCATCTTAACCTAAACATATTTTTGTGATTTCTTTGGGTTTGGGTTTCACCTCTTCTCTTATGTGTATAAAAGGCATATTTCGCTTATGTAAAAGTATTCTTTCAATGAAGACACTTTATTAGGATTCCTGTCTAAATCTTTTTTTCTCAGCATCAAGTGGCAATGGCATTTCTGGCCACGAGGTTTCAAGCTGTTATTAGATTTATTTCCAGTATTTTAATGAGCACAATTTAATCAACAAGTAGATAATAATATGGGCCATATACATTTGTACTGCAGGTTTGTTCTGCCAGAGAAAATTGACTGTGAAAATATTGACAGGACATTTACACAAGAAGGATTACAATTTTTGATACATTCTAGAACGTGCTTCCAGTTGTGTGAATTATTTGGACATTTCAACATGGTTTAATTGTCATAAGAATAAAACATGATTTTAATCTGTGCACTCACAGTTGACACTAATATTGGATTTTGTTCCTGCCAGTTAGATCAATGGTAATTTTTATATGTCATTTCTGACATATTTTCATGGAGACCTCTCATTATAATAGTCATGCTGGTTATTATTGTGTGAAATGCTTCACAAAGCATGATCAGAAAGTTCACCTGAGAAGAATTACATTCTTTCTGAGAATTAAAGAAAATACTTCCTTCTCATTTGTACTATTTGACTAAATTCAATTTCAGATAACTATATAACAAAAGTAACCCCCTATGAAACATAGTTATCATGTATCATCCCCTTCGCATGGCTACCGTTAAAAACTCCATAGAGAGGGGGTCATATTCACTAGAAAAAGCATACTTCTTTTACACACTCATAAAGGTGCTGAATTTAATGCTAAACTGAAATTGAATTGAAACCTTTAGAGATTACTTTCAAGAAAACAGATGAGCTTGCAATACTATACCACATTGATCATAACAAACTTTTGCATTAAATTGTAAGCAAATAGTTAAGATCTGGCAAAACAGGTTTAAAATTAATATTCACTTTCAAGATATTTCTCAAAGACAGAAAGTGTGTTGAATATTAGCATTCTGGGTGCTAATTCAATATATGCATGATTCATTGTCCATTCTTTGAGGCTTAATTAATTACAATAAAAAAACATTTCACTCATCTTCGTGGCCATTCACAGATATTCCTGGACCTTCACATCTAAAGGATGTGATTCTGTTCATCTTAATGAAGGGAAAAACCCGTAAAGTATCACAGAGCTTTGCAAGAGAGGGTCAAAGCTTTCTCGATAAGAAGCCTTTGCTTTTCATTCATTATGAAATGGGTGGGTCCTACTTTAAGATCCTCTTTCATTCCCGTTTTAGCTGCTTGGAGGATCCTGAATATTTTCTCCCAAGTACTGAGGACATTTTGCTCATAATGCAGCATGAAGATTCCAGGGCATCCACGTCAACTACGGAACACAATGAGTGAGGAAATTCTCCATTCTGAGTAGAAGCACCTCTGATTCAAAGTCACTGAGAATGAAATTTTTGTGAACATTGATTTTTTTCTTTGAAGGTTTGATTTTTTCTGCTTTCATTATTTCAGTTTATGTTTCCTGTCAAAATAGATTCTAGTAAAAGCCATATATTATGTATTGCAGATTTGCTCTGCTATTGCGAATTGATTGGGGAAACAGCGACCAGCATGTTCACCCAGGAAGAAGTACAATTCCTTGGTCATTTCTAGAAAGTGGTTCCCTTTGGGTGAATATTTGTGATTTTGAACATGGACTCCTTTTTTCTGAGAAGCATATGAAGTTGTCATTTCTGCTCTGCAGGTTGGAAACTGATAGTATATTTTTTCTGGCCCCTTAAGTTGCTTAAATGTTCAGAAAAGGAGATACCCATAAGAACATGCCATACTGGGTCAGACCAAGGATACATCAAGCCCAGCATCCTGTTTCCAACAGTGGCCAATCCAGGCCATAAGAACCTTGCAAGTACCCAATGCTTCACTAACATTTTTGTAGGTTTCCTAATGAATTACTGAAACAGAAAAAGTAAATACCCCTCGCCCAACATGGGGCTTGAACCCATGACCCTGAGATTAAGAGTCTCATGCTCTACCGACTGAGCTAGTCAGGCTTGGAAAAAAAGCTTTTTTCAGCAGATATTGGTTCTCACAATCTTTGCTTAAGTCACATTTCATACAGCTGTAGGGATTCAAACAATTCAATAGTTGCACCCGTGCCGTAAGACAGCGACCGAGTAGGACTCACAGATTTAGCTCATCTTAACCTAAACATATTTTTGTGATTTCTTTGGGTTTGGGTTTCACCTCTTCTCTTATGTGTATAAAAGGCATATTTCGCTTATGTAAAAGTATTCTTTCAATGAAGACACTTTATTAGGATTCCTGTCTAAATCTTTTTTTCTCAGCATCAAGTGGCAATGGCATTTCTGGCCACGAGGTTTCAAGCTGTTATTAGATTTATTTCCAGTATTTTAATGAGCACAATTTAATCAACAAGTAGATAATAATATGGGCCATATACATTTGTACTGCAGGTTTGTTCTGCCAGAGAAAATTGACTGTGAAAATATTGACAGGACATTTACACAAGAAGGATTACAATTTTTGATACATTCTAGAACGTGCTTCCAGTTGTGTGAATTATTTGGACATTTCAACATGGTTTAATTGTCATAAGAATAAAATATGATTTTAATCTGTGCACTCACAGTTGACACTAATATTGGATTTTGTTCCTGCCAGTTAGATCAATGGTAATTTTTATATGTCATTTCTGACATATTTTCATGGAGACCTCTCATTATAATAGTCATGCTGGTTATTATTGTGTGAAATGCTTCACAAAGCATGATCAGAAAGTTCACCTGAGAAGAATTACATTCTTTCTGAGAATTAAAGAAAATACTTCCTTCTCATTTGTACTATTTGACTAAATTCAATTTCAGATAACTATATAACAAAAGTAACCCCCTATGAAACATAGTTATCATGTATCATCCCCTTCGCATGGCTACCGTTAAAAACTCCATAGAGAGGGGGTCATATTCACTAGAAAAAGCATACTTCTTTTACACACTCATAAAGGTGCTGAATTTAATGCTAAACTGAAATTGAATTGAAACCTTTAGAGATTACTTTCAAGAAAACAGATGAGCTTGCAATAC
This sequence comes from Rhinatrema bivittatum, assembly GCF_901001135.1. Taxonomy (NCBI): domain Eukaryota; kingdom Metazoa; phylum Chordata; class Amphibia; order Gymnophiona; family Rhinatrematidae; genus Rhinatrema; species Rhinatrema bivittatum. The sequence continues at coordinate 52,714,132 of NC_042630.1, read as the reverse complement.
TATACCACATTGATCATAACAAACTTTTGCATTAAATTGTAAGCAAATAGTTAAGATCTGGCAAAACAGGTTTAAAATTAATATTCACTTTCAAGATATTTCTCAAAGACAGAAAGTGTGTTGAATATTAGCATTCTGGGTGCTAATTCAATATATGCATGATTCATTGTCCATTCTTTGAGGCTTAATTAATTACAATAAAAAACATTTCACTCATCTTCGTGGCCATTCACAGATATTCCTGGACCTTCACATCTAAAGGATGTGATTCTGTTCATCTTAATGAAGGGAAAAACCCGTAAAGTATCACAGAGCTTTGCAAGAGAGGGTCAAAGCTTTCTCGATAAGAAGCCTTTGCTTTTCATTCATTATGAAATGGGTGGGTCCTACTTTAAGATCCTCTTTCATTCCCGTTTTAGCTGCTTGGAGGATCCTGAATATTTTCTCCCAAGTACTGAGGACATTTTGCTCATAATGCAGCATGAAGATTCCAGGGCATCCACGTCAACTACGGAACACAATGAGTGAGGAAATTCTCCATTCGGAGTAGAAGCACCTCTGATTCAAAGTCACTGAGAATGACATTTTTGTGAACATTGATTTTTTTCTTTGAAGGTTTGATTTTTTCTGCTTTCATTATTTCAGTTTATGTTTCCTGTCAAAATAGATTCTAGTAAAAGCCATATATTATGTATTGCAGATTTGCTCTGCTATTGCGAATTGATTGGGGAAACAGCGACCAGCATGTTCACCCAGGAAGAAGTACAATTCCTTGGTCATTTCTAGAAAGTGGTTCCCTTTGGGTGAATATTTGTGATTTTGAACATGGACTCCTTTTTTCTGAGAAGCATATGAAGTTGTCATTTCTGCTCTGCAGGTTGGAAACTGATAGTATATTTTTTCTGGCCCCTTAAGTTGCTTAAATGTTCAGAAAAGGAGATACCCATAAGAACATGCCATACTGGGTCAGACCGAGGATACATCAAGCCCAGCATCCTGTTTCCAACAGTGGCCAATCCAGGCCATAAGAACCTTGCAAGTACCCAATGCTTCACTAACATTTTTGTAGGTTTCCTAATGAATTACTGAAACAGAAAAAGTAAATACCCCTCGCCCAACATGGGGCTTGAACCCATGACCCTGAGATTAAGAGTCTCATGCTCTACCGACTGAGCTAGTCAGGCTTGGAAAAAAAGCTTTTTTCAGCAGATATTGGTTCTCACAATCTTTGCTTAAGTCACATTTCATACAGCTGTAGGGATTCAAACAATTCAATAGTTGCACCCGTGCCGTAAGACAGCGACCGAGTAGGACTCACAGATTTAGCTCATCTTAACCTAAACATATTTTTGTGATTTCTTTGGGTTTGGGTTTCACCTCTTCTCTTATGTGTATAAAAGGCATATTTCGCTTATGTAAAAGTATTCTTTCAATGAAGACACTTTATTAGGATTCCTGTCTAAATCTTTTTTTCTCAGCATCAAGTGGCAATGGCATTTCTGGCCACGAGGTTTCAAGCTGTTATTAGATTTATTTCCAGTATTTTAATGAGCACAATTTAATCAACAAGTAGATAATAATATGGGCCATATACATTTGTACTGCAGGTTTGTTCTGCCAGAGAAAATTGACTGTGAAAATATTGACAGGACATTTACACAAGAAGGATTACAATTTTTGATACATTCTAGAACGTGCTTCCAGTTGTGTGAATTATTTGGACATTTCAACATGGTTTAATTGTCATAAGAATAAAATATGATTTTAATCTGTGCACTCACAGTTGACACTAATATTGGATTTTGTTCCTGCCAGTTAGATCAATGGTAATTTTTATATGTCATTTCTGACATATTTTCATGGAGACCTCTCATTATAATAGTCATGCTGGTTATTATTGTGTGAAATGCTTCACAAAGCATGATCAGAAAGTTCACCTGAGAAGAATTACATTCTTTCTGAGAATTAAAGAAAATACTTCCTTCTCATTTGTACTATTTGACTAAATTCAATTTCAGATAACTATATAACAAAAGTAACCCCCTATGAAACATAGTTATCATGTATCATCCCCTTCGCATGGCTACCGTTAAAAACTCCATAGAGAGGGGGTCATATTCACTAGAAAAAGCATACTTCTTTTACACACTCATAAAGGTGCTGAATTTAATGCTAAACTGAAATTGAATTGAAACCTTTAGAGATTACTTTCAAGAAAACAGATGAGCTTGCAATACTATACCACATTGATCATAACAAACTTTTGCATTAAATTGTAAGCAAATAGTTAAGATCTGGCAAAACAGGTTTAAAATTAATATTCACTTTCAAGATATTTCTCAAAGACAGAAAGTGTGTTGAATATTAGCATTCTGGGTGCTAATTCAATATATGCATGATTCATTGTCCATTCTTTGAGGCTTAATTAATTACAATAAAAAACATTTCACTCATCTTCGTGGCCATTCACAGATATTCCTGGACCTTCACATCTAAAGGATGTGATTCTGTTCATCTTAATGAAGGGAAAAACCCGTAAAGTATCACAGAGCTTTGCAAGAGAGGGTCAAAGCTTTCTCGATAAGAAGCCTTTGCTTTTCATTCATTATGAAATGGGTGGGTCCTACTTTAAGATCCTCTTTCATTCCCGTTTTAGCTGCTTGGAGGATCCTGAATATTTTCTCCCAAGTACTGAGGACATTTTGCTCATAATGCAGCATGAAGATTCCAGGGCATCCACGTCAACTACGGAACACAATGAGTGAGGAAATTCTCCATTCTGAGTAGAAGCACCTCTGATTCAAAGTCACTGAGAATGAAATTTTTGTGAACATTGATTTTTTTCTTTGAAGGTTTGATTTTTTCTGCTTTCATTATTTCAGTTTATGTTTCCTGTCAAAATAGATTCTAGTAAAAGCCATATATTATGTATTGCAGATTTGCTCTGCTATTGCGAATTGATTGGGGAAACAGCGACCAGCATGTTCACCCAGGAAGAAGTACAATTCCTTGGTAATTTCTAGAAAGTGGTTCCCTTTGGGTGAATATTTGTGATTTTGAACATGGACTCCTTTTTTCTGAGAAGCATATGAAGTTGTCATTTCTGCTCTGCAGGTTGGAAACTGATAGTATATGTTTTCTGGCCCCTTAAGTTGCTTAAATGTTCAGAAAAGGAGATACCCATAAGAACATGCCATACTGGGTCAGACCAAGGATACATCAAGCCCAGCATCCTGTTTCCAACAGTGGCCAATCCAGGCCATAAGAACCTTGCAAGTACCCAATGCTTCACTAACATTTTTGTAGGTTTCCTAATGAATTACTGAAACAGAAAAAGTAAATACCCCTCGCCCAACATGGGGCTTGAACCCATGACCCTGAGATTAAGAGTCTCATGCTCTACCGACTGAGCTAGTCAGGCTTGGAGAAAAAGCTTTTTTCAGCAGATATTGGTTCTCACAATCTTTGCTTAAGTCACATTTCATACAGCTGTAGGGATTCAAACAATTCAATAGTTGCACCCGTGCCGTAAGACAGCGACCGAGTAGGACTCACAGATTTAGCTCATCTTAACCTAAACATATTTTTGTGATTTCTTTGGGTTTGGGTTTCACCTCTTCTCTTATGTGTATAAAAGGCATATTTCGCTTATGTAAAAGTATTCTTTCAATGAAGACACTTTATTAGGATTCCTGTCTAAATCTTTTTTTCTCAGCATCAAGTGGCAATGGCATTTCTGGCCACGAGGTTTCAAGCTGTTATTAGATTTATTTCCAGTATTTTAATGAGCACAATTTAATCAACAAGTAGATAATAATATGGGCCATATACATTTGTACTGCAGGTTTGTTCTGCCAGAGAAAATTGACTGTGAAAATATTGACAGGACATTTACACAAGAAGGATTACAATTTTTGATACATTCTAGAACGTGCTTCCAGTTGTGTGAATTATTTGGACATTTCAACATGGTTTAATTGTCATAAGAATAAAATATGATTTTAATCTGTGCACTCACAGTTGACACTAATATTGGATTTTGTTCCTGCCAGTTAGATCAATGGTAATTTTTATATGTCATTTCTGACATATTTTCATGGAGACCTCTCATTATAATAGTCATGCTGGTTATTATTGTGTGAAATGCTTCACAAAGCATGATCAGAAAGTTCACCTGAGAAGAATTACATTCTTTCTGAGAATTAAAGAAAATACTTCCTTCTCATTTGTACTATTTGACTAAATTCAATTTCAGATAACTATATAACAAAAGTAACCCCCTATGAAACATAGTTATCATGTATCATCCCCTTCGCATGGCTACCGTTAAAAACTCCATAGAGAGGGGGTCATATTCACTAGAAAAAGCATACTTCTTTTACACACTCATAAAGGTGCTGAATTTAATGCTAAACTGAAATTGAATTGAAACCTTTAGAGATTACTTTCAAGAAAACAGATGAGCTTGCAATACTATACCACATTGATCATAACAAACTTTTGCATTAAATTGTAAGCAAATAGTTAAGATCTGGCAAAACAGGTTTAAAATTAATATTCACTTTCAAGATATTTCTCAAAGACAGAAAGTGTGTTGAATATTAGCATTCTGGGTGCTAATTCAATATATGCATGATTCATTGTCCATTCTTTGAGGCTTAATTAATTACAATAAAAAACATTTCACTCATCTTCGTGGCCATTCACAGATATTCCTGGACCTTCACATCTAAAGGATGTGATTCTGTTCATCTTAATGAAGGGAAAAACCCGTAAAGTATCACAGAGCTTTGCAAGAGAGGGTCAAAGCTTTCTCGATAAGAAGCCTTTGCTTTTCATTCATTATGAAATGGGTGGGTCCTACTTTAAGATCCTCTTTCATTCCCGTTTTAGCTGCTTGGAGGATCCTGAATATTTTCTCCCAAGTACTGAGGACATTTTGCTCATAATGCAGCATGAAGATTCCAGGGCATCCACGTCAACTACGGAACACAATGAGTGAGGAAATTCTCCATTCGGAGTAGAAGCACCTCTGATTCAAAGTCACTGAGAATGACATTTTTGTGAACATTGATTTTTTTCTTTGAAGGTTTGATTTTTTCTGCTTTCATTATTTCAGTTTATGTTTCCTGTCAAAATAGATTCTAGTAAAAGCCATATATTATGTATTGCAGATTTGCTCTGCTATTGCGAATTGATTGGGGAAACAGCGACCAGCATGTTCACCCAGGAAGAAGTACAATTCCTTGGTAATTTCTAGAAAGTGGTTCCCTTTGGGTGAATATTTGTGATTTTGAACATGGACTCCTTTTTTCTGAGAAGCATATGAAGTTGTCATTTCTGCTCTGCAGGTTGGAAACTGATAGTATATTTTTTCTGGCCCCTTAAGTTGCTTAAATGTTCAGAAAAGGAGATACCCATAAGAACATGCCATACTGGGTCAGACCGAGGATACATCAAGCCCAGCATCCTGTTTCCAACAGTGGCCAATCCAGGCCATAAGAACCTTGCAAGTACCCAATGCTTCACTAACATTTTTGTAGGTTTCCTAATGAATTACTGAAACAGAAAAAGTAAATAACCCTCGCCCAACATGGGGCTTGAACCCATGACCCTGAGATTAAGAGTCTCATGCTCTACCGACTGAGCTAGTCAGGCTTGGAGAAAAAGCTTTTTTCAGCAGATATTGGTTCTCACAATCTTTGCTTAAGTCACATTTCATACAGCTGTAGGGATTCAAACAATTCAATAGTTGCACCCGTGCCGTAAGACAGCGACCGAGTAGGACTCACAGATTTAGCTCATCTTAACCTAAACATATTTTTGTGATTTCTTTGGGTTTGGGTTTCACCTCTTCTCTTATGTGTATAAAAGGCATATTTCGCTTATGTAAAAGTATTCTTTCAATGAAGACACTTTATTAGGATTCCTGTTTAAATCTTTTTTTCTCAGCATCAAGTGGCAATGGCATTTCTGGCCACGAGGTTTCAAGCTGTTATTAGATTTATTTCCAGTATTTTAATGAGCACAATTTAATCAACAAGTAGATAATAATATGGGCCATATACATTTGTACTGCAGGTTTGTTCTGCTAGAGAAAATTGACTGTGAAAATATTGACAGGACATTTACACAAGAAGGATTACAATTTTTGATACATTCTAGAACGTGCTTCCAGTTGTGTGAATTATTTGGACATTTCAACATGGTTTAATTGTCATAAGAATAAAACATGATTTTAATCTGTGCACTCACAGTTGACACTAATATTGGATTTTGTTTCTGCCAGTTAGATCAATGGCTGTGTATGAATGACATTACAGCGTATTTTTGCATTTTTGTAATTTGCCAATACCTGGATTCGATCTTTGCACTATGTTTATTGGTTCCTTGAGTCAGATATACAATCCAAACAAAGAAAAAAAACGTCCCAGCCTAATCACAGCTGCTGGAGGACCTGGCAATTTTAATCATCTCTAACCATTTCACATTTTCTAGTCACTAATAGTTATTTTACTCAAGAAAAATGATATGCAACATTTCATCTTTCATTGCTTTTATTAGAGATAAAATTCTACATCGTTATGGCACAGTTGCTCTATTCATCTGATCTACCCCCTTTAACCCCCGGGGGCTCATCTCTAGTATTTTTCATTAACAGGGCATGTAACCAATGAATGCTTTATTCCTTGATGACAAGCATTTTTACATCACAATATTATTCTTATTGTCACATAATTAGTCCAATCACAGATCAAATTTAGGGTCTGCTGCCAATCATTTATTGTCCCATTGTAACCAAATCCAAATACTGAAACCATACCCATTTTTCTTACATACTAGATATCATTAATTAAATCATGCTAGGTGTCAGTTGCAAAGTCTGAAGCAGTATTGCACAACCTATCTTTTGAGTCAGCATGTAGCCCGCTGCATATTTTGACTATAATGTGCCCAGACAAAATCTGACAGTACATTCACTTCTTGAGATAACAACTCAGAACACAACATGCTTGCTAAGCTCTGCAAAATCTAAAATGTTTCCACTGTGCTTCTCCATATATCAATCCATCAAATATAGAGACCTTTAAGCTCCCCCCAAAAGTGTTTTATTACTCTAAATTCCACACTTGCTCTCTCATTTATATGTTTTATCTCTATTTTGTTGGGGGTGCCTAGACTGGGAGGTAATCCTGTGGGGTATTTTCTTGGTATTGCACATAGTGCTGGTCACTATGTCTATTTTCTCATAAGTTTGATAAAGAGTGATATGAAATTGTTTTCTCTCAAAATGGATTTGGTGCATTCACCAATGAAAAGGAAGTGCATTCTAAGTCTGTTTAAACAAGAAAAAGCACAATTTTTTTATTTTGAAAGAAACATTTATTTCTGGAGAAGCATAAAAAGTTCAAACACGATTGGATAGGGCAATGCATATTTTCTTCCTTTTCTGCCAGACAATGTGGTGTCATTTTAATGCATAAAAATTTACCTTTTGTAAATGAGAAAATGATTGCTGATCCTAATGGGAGATTTGTATTTGTTAGTGGATTCCTACGTCAAAAGTAGTTTCTCTTGGTAAACGTGTATGCTCCCAGGAGTCAATTTTAAGACATGGAATGCACATTGACGTGACAATTTTATAACATGCGTGCTGGCGTGTGCATGCTATAAAATCCAATGGCTGCATGTACATGCACGCCAAATTTTGAAATCCTGAGCACATGTGCAGGGGGCCTGCGACTTGTGCATGTGTGTGTGTGGGGGGGGGATTAGTAACCTATCCTTACTCAAGCTTCCCCTCTCCTCCCTGACCCCTAACCTAACCCTACCAATCCCTAATTTTTTGTATTTTGTTACCTCCTGCTCCTCTGGAGCAGAAGTAATCTTTGCTCACTGGTCGGCTGCTGGTAGGCGCTTCCCTGGGACAGTATTGAATGGAGCTGTCCTGGCCCACCCCCAATCCCTGCCCAGACCACGCCCCCCCCAGCCCATGTCTTTTCCCTCAGCCAGCACTTCTGCACTTACCAGGGTTTATGAGAGTAGCCGGGCCTGTTGTAAAATGTGCACGATGCACGCAAGGCCCGGCCATGTGTGTAAACTCAGAAATGTACACATGCAGCCTTTTTAAAATATACTTGCCAGTTTATTTTCTCCTGCTTTTTTTTCTCAGTTGGTAACAATCCATAATCAGTTCCTAGATCATGCAGCAATTCTCGGAGGGGATTTTAATTTGATTTTGGATCCAGCTCTTGATGCTAAGCCTCCGAGACATTAGTCTCGGAGGCATAGCACTTTTCACCAAAAAGGGCAAGCCCACCCCCTTCTTTACAGCCCTCATTAAAGAAGGGGGTGGGCTTGCCCTTTTTGGTGAAAGAATTAAACTAATTAGATATATGGAGGGTTTCACATCCCGGGGAAATAGACTTTTCTTTTTATTCTTTGCCATGATTCATACTCCTGTTCTGATTATTTTTTAGTCTCTTCTTTCTCATTTTCTAAGGTTCAGAGGGCTGATATTAAGAACATAAGAACATAAGAACATGCCATACTAGGTCAGACCAAGGGTCCATCAAACCCAGCATCCTGGGCCAATCCAGGCCAATCCAGGCCATAAGAACCTGGCAAGTACCCAAAAACTAAGTCTATTCCATGTTACCGTTGCTAATGGCAGTGGCTATTTTCTAAGTCAACTTAATTAATAGCAGGTAATGGACTTCTCCTCCAAGAACTTATCCAATCCTTTTTTAAGCACAGCTATACTAACTGCACGAACCACATCCTCTGGCAACAAATTCCAGAGATTAATTGTGCATTGAGTGAAAAAGAACTTTCTCCGATTAGTTTTAAATATGCCCCATGCTAACTTCATGGGGTGCCCCCTAGTCTTTCTATTATCTGAAAGAGTAAATAACCAATTCACATCTACTCGTTCTAGACCTCTCATGATTTTAAACACCTCTATCATATCCCCCCTCAGCTGTCTCTTCTCCAAGCTGAAAGGTCCTAACCTCTTTAGTCTTTTCTCATAGGGGAGCTATTCCATTCCCCTTATCATTTTGGTAGCCCTTCTCTGTACCTTCTCCATCACAATTATATCTTTTTTGAGATGCGGCGACCAGAATTGTACACAGTATTCAAGGTGCGGTCTCACCATGGAGTGATACAGAGGCATTATGACACTTTCCGTTTTATTCACCATTCCCTTTCTAATAATTCCCAACATTCTGTTTGCTTTTTTGACTGCCACAGCACACTGAACTGACGATTTCAATGTGTTATCCACTATGACGCCTAGATCTCTTTCTTGGGTTGTAGCACCTAATAAGGAACCTAACATTGTGTAACTATAGCATGGGTTATTTTTCCCTATATGCATCACCTTGCACTTATCCATATTAAATTTCATCTGCCATTTTAATGCCCAATTTTCCAGTCTCACAAGGTCTTCCTGCAATTTATCACAATCTGCTTGTGATTTAACTACTCTGAACAATTTTGTATCATCTTCAAATTTGATTATCTCACTCGTCGTATTTCTTTCCAGATCATTTATAAATATATTGAAAAGTAAGGGTCCCAATACAGATCCCTGAGGCACTCCACTGCCCACTCCCTTCCACTGAGAAAATTGTCCATTTAATCCTACTCTCTGTTTCCTGTCTTTTAACCAATTTGCAATCCACAAAAGGACATCGCCACCTATCCCATGACTTTTTACTTTTCCTAGAAGCCTCTCATGAGGAACTTTGTCAAATGCCTTCTGAAAATCCAAGTATACTACATCTGCTGGTTCACCTTTATCCACATGTTTATTAACTCCTTCAAAAAAGTGAAGCAGATTTGTGAGGCAAGACTTGCCTTGGGTAAAGCCATGCTGACTTTGTTCCATTAAATCTTGTGTTTCTATATGTTCTGTGATTTTGATGTTTAGAACACTTTCCACTATTTTTCCTGGCACTGAAGTCAAGCTAACCAGTCTGTAGTTTCCTGGATCGCCCCTGGAGCCCTTTTTAAATATTGGGGTTACATTAGCTATCCTCCAGTCTTCAGGTGCAATGGATGATTTTAATGATAGGTTACAAATTTTTACTAATAGGTCTGAAATTTCATTGTTTAGTTCCTTCAGAACTCTGGGGTGTATACCATCTGGTCCAGGTGATTTACTACTCTTCAGTTCGTCAATCAGGTGTACCACATTTTCTAGGTTCACCGTGATTTGATTCACTCCATCTGAATCAGTGCCCATGAAAACCTACTCCAGTATGGGTATCTCCCCAACATCCTCTTCAGTAAACACTGAAGCAGAGAAATAATTTATGCTCCTATTTCCATGATAGCGCAAGTGGAGAAATGGGTCACAAAATCATTCAACTGGCAATTCCCTATATTTAAGGATAAAGAATTTGGTGTCTTTTTGAAGGCCCAATGGCAGCAATATTAAATACAGATTTGTCCCCTTAAGGATCTCTTGATATTGAATGGGTTGCTTGAGAAAGATAATTGTGTGAGGAAATTATTTCCTTTGTATTATATTGTATGTAAGAATAACACTAGGGATGGAGAGATTCTTCTGTGTATTCTACCCCTATTTAACTATGCATTGCATCTAATGATTGTACTGTAAACCTCCTGGTCTCTCTCAACTCCTCCCCCCCCCCCCCCACCCCCTGTTACATTATCAGTTTCATTGTGAAGCCCTGTTGGCTAATTTTTTGTTTGATGGAAACCGATGTGATGTTTTCTTAACGAATGTCGGTATACAAAAAACTTTAAATAAATAAATAAATATTCAACAGCTTTATGCCTTGAAGAGGGAAGATGCCCGGGCTTTGTTGCCATGCGAGTGTAAAACTGGGGGTTTCACGAGTGGCCGAGCTCTGCACATGCCAAGCTCATTTTAGAAAGGGCCCAGCCAACTAAAAGAGGCAAGGTGGGGAGCTCTGGACAGCGGGCATTACGCCTTGTCGAGGGAAGTGCGCGCCGGCAATTGACCGGCATGTGTAACTTACTTCTGCTCGATGGAGGAGGTAAGTTACAAAACAAAAATATTTATCCTAGCTAGGCAGGGGTTAGGATCGGGGAGGAGAGGGGAAGAGGTAGGAAGGCTAGGTAGGGGTCTAGGGAAGTTCCCTCCCAATCCACTGCTTTATTGGAGTGTATTGGGAAGGAACTGGGAAAAAAGCAACTTGCATCACTGTGTGTAATTTAAAAATCCTACCTGCACACACAAGTGGGGCACTTACAGGCACATGCACATGCCGATACAAAATCGGGTGCATATGTGCACATGGCATCAGATTTTATAACATGCATATGGCAGCACGTACATGTTATAAAATTGTCGTGTCCGTGTGCGCGCGTGCATGTTATAAAATCTACCCCATTATCTCTCATATGGATAATTCTCGTGACATGCTATAAAACCAGGCCTTCCCCTAATTAACTCATTAGGAAGAATAAAGTTTCCTTACCTAGGATCAAAGGCCATTATAATGGCACTCAGTTTTAAATATTACTTCCTTTAATATATTTTTACATTGTCTGTAATCTGCTTTGAGATGATTTTTGGGGAAAAAGCGGAATATCAAATCTAAGAAACAAATCGGAAGCCGATCCAGCGAGCTGTGTAGCAGTGACGACAAAGAGAATCGGATAAAAGCAAGCCCTTTATTAAACCGCCCGACTCTGGCCGAGTTTCGCTCCTTTGCACAGAGCTGCCTCAGGGGCAATTCATTCAAACAGGACTTGGAATAGTCAATGTGGAAATTATCGTATTGATTGTCAGCGAGAATGATTTCACTCCAAAACAAATCGACTTTCACTTGTCCACATAGCTGTTCTATGCGGTGTCAACATTGAAAACAGATGAATTCGATGTATGTTCAATCCAAAACAACGACCTCCTGCAGTCGATCTCCTGCCGGCGCCATTTTCCGTACGAAAACGATTCGCGGCGGGAAATCGCTCCCTGACCCCCGCTGGACCTCCAGGAACTTTTGGCCAGCTTGGGGGGGGCCTCCTGACCCCCACAAGACTTGCCAAAAGTCCAGCGGGGGTCCGGAAGGACCTCCTGCCGTCCAATCATGTTCGTCTATGGCCGCCGCCATTTTTCGGCGCCATTTTGGAAAATGGCGCCGGCTGAAGACAACAAGATTCAGTAGCAGGAGCCCGTTCCGGACCGCTGCCGTTCCGGACCGCCGCTGGACCCGCAGGTTATTTAAGTCATTTGGGGGGGGTTCGGGAGGGTGGGGGATTTAATTTAAAGGGTCGGGGGTGGGTTTTAGGGGGTTTTAATGTGCCGGCTCACGATTCTAACGATTTATAACGATAAATCGTTAGAATCTCTATTGTATTGTGTTCCATAACGGTTTAAGACGATATTAAAATTATCGGATGATAATTTTAATCGTCCTAAAACGATTCACATCCCTACTAAGAAGACCCCATGCTACTGATGCCAGTAATAGCAGAGGCCATTCCCTAAGTCATCTTGATTAATAGCAGTTAATGGACTTCTCCTCCAAGAACTTTTCCAAACCTTTTTTAAACCCAACTACACTAACTTCACTACCACATCCTCTGGCAACAAATTCCAGAGCTTAATTGTGCATTGAGTAAAAGATTTGCTACTTGCTAACTTCATGGATTGCCCCTTTGTCCTTCTATTATCCGAAAGTGTAAATAACCAATTCATATTCACTCATTCAAGACCTCTCATGATTTTAAAGACCTCTACCATATCCCCCCTCAGTCATCTCTTCTTCAAGATGAACAGCCCTAACCTCTTCAGCCTTTCCTCTTAAGGGAGCTATTCCATCCACTTTATCATTTTGGTTGCCCTTCTCTGTACTTTCTTCATCGCAAATATATCATATTTGAGATGTGGCAACCAGAATTCTACACAGTATTCAAGGTGCGGTCTCACCATGGAGCGATATAGAGGCATTATGACATTTTCAGTTTCGTTAACCATTCCATTCCTAATAATTCCTAATGTTCTGTTTGCTTTCTTGACTGCTGCAGCACACTGAGCTGGCAATTTCAAAGTATTATCCCTTATTTATTTATTTAGTAGCTTTTCTATACTGACGTTCATGAAAAAGACATATTGCATCGATTTACATAGAACTAAAGGTTGGAAATACATCAAACATTATGATGCCTAAATCTTTTTACTGGGTGGTAGCTCCTAATATGAAACCTAACATTGTTTAACTATAACAAGGGTTATTTTTTCCTATATGCAACACTTGCTCTTGTCCACATTAAATTTCATCTGCTATTTGGATGCTCAATCTTCCAGTCTCACAAGGTCTTCCTGCAATTTATCACAATCTGCTTGTAATTTAACTACTCTGAATAATTTTGTATCATCTAGAAATCTGATAAGAAGATAAGAATATAATAAAATGCCATACTGGTTCAGACCAAGGGTCCATCAAGCCCAGCATCCTGTTTCCAACAGAGGCCAATCCAGGCGATAAGAACCTGGCAAGTATCCAAAAACTAAGTCACCAAATAACCTCACTCATCATATTCCTTTCCAGATCATTTATAAATATATTGAAAAGCACTGGTCCATGTACATACTGTTTACCCTTTTCCACTGAGAAAATTGACCATTTAATTCTGCTCTCTGTTTCCTTTTAACCAGTTTGCAATCCCTGAAAGGACATCACCTCCTATCCCTTGACTTTTTAGTTTTCTTAGAAGCCTCTCATGAGGGACTTTGTCAAGTGCCTACTGAAAATCCAAATATACTATTTATTTATTGTATTTATTTATTCAGTTTTATATACCGAAGTATGGTTTTTCAGCCTTCACAAAGGTTTACATTTATACAAAATCTACATCTGGATAAATGTTCACCTTTATCCACATTTAATAACCCCTTCAGAAAAATGAAGCAGATTTGTGAGGCAAGACTTCCCTTTGGTAAATTCATGTTGACTGTGTTCCATTGTTATGTATGCTGGCCATGGGGCTCCGCAGCCAGTCCCAATTACCTCCTACTGTCCTACAGCAATGGCAGCAGGCCCTGGCTCTCTGGTGGCAGTGGGGAGCCACTGCCGATGCAGGTCACGTCTTCCCAGGTCCGCCGGAGTCCCTCCTCCTTCTTTGGCATCCAGGACGCCGCCAACTGCCATAGGCCTCTCCTCCCGCGTGTCTCCTCCCGGGATTTAAAGGGCCAGTGGCAGGAAAATGTGCCGCCCCTCTGGATGATGTCATCAAGTCCAGTCTATTTAAAGCTATATCGGGCTCCCAGCACGTGGCTTGGCAATGGGAGCTGACGGCCCAAGTGCAGGTTATGGCTCCAGGACCCCCGCTGGACCACCAGGGGCTTTTGGCAAGTCTTGGGGGGGACTTGCCAAAAGTCCCTGGTGGTCCAGCGGGGGTCCTGGAGTGATCTCCTGCACTTGGGCCGTCGGCTACCAGTATTCAAAATGGTGCCGATAGCCTTTGCCCTTACTATGTCACAGGGGCTACCAGTGCCATTGGTTGGCCCCTGTCAAATGGTAGGAGCACAAGATGGCACCGGCCATCCATTTCTTCTACGATGTGACAGGGGCCGACCAATGGCATGGTAGCCCCTGTGACATAGTAAGGGAAAGGGCACCAGCGCCATTTTGAATACTGATTTGTGGTAGGCCCAATGGCCCGAGAGGGCGACATCACTCGCGGGACTCTGCTGGACCAACAGGGCTTTTAGTAAGTCTTGGGGAGGGATCGGGATGGTGGGGGGTTGTAATAAAGTAAAACTGAAGGTTTGGGGTGTTTTTTTTTCTGACTTGTTTTTTTTTCCCGATTCATTTTACGACTCGTTTTCTCTGATTCGTGCCGCCGAAAAATAACCTGCAAAAAAACAACATTTTTCAGTGAAGCACCCGAACCAAAATAGATGTCAGCTGCCATCCCATAAACCCAAACAAATTTTAGAGAGACAACATATTTAACTTATATGATATTTATTGAAAATACCCACATATATACCTATATAGACAATTAAAACTAAGCTAGCACACTCACACATTCATACCATCAGATAAAACAATGATTGTTCTTTTGAGATGTTAAATTGAAATTAACATATCTTATTTCCACAATATAGATGCTTATTAGATTATATGGAACCACCAACCTGCATTCTCAAATGAACAAAGTTCTGCAACAATGTAAACATAGAGGCTCCCATTAAAGATTGAAACTAAACAAACCTTTTACCACAGCACTCCATGAAAGTCAACCCGCTAAAACTTTCCCGTACTCACGTATCGTCGGAAGTGACGTAACACGTCGTCACCCGCTGAAGTGTAGATTTCAAGAAAGCCCAAAAGCTTTATATAGAGAAAAAATTAACAATTCACAGACTAGCACAACTGCCTCCAGGCAACTAAGGCAAAAAGCTTTATGTATAATTGCAACAAATCACTCTCATTTCTATCATATGTTAAAGGAAAGCGCTCCACTCTATTGGTCCATTAAGACCAGCTAGGGCCATTGTACGCCAACTAAAAATGAATCGTTGTTCTATTCTCCTTAAAATCAAAGACAGGTCCCCTCCATGTTTAAGAGTAACTTGTTTAATCACGAAAAACCGAATGTCATCCACAGTATGATCTTTTTCTGCCCAATGATTCACCAAAGGGGCATGTTCATGTAGCGCTTTAATGCGACTCCGATGTTCAATAATACGAAAGCGAATGGGACGCACTGTCTGACCCACATAAATTAAATTACATGGACAAATGATAGCGTAAACAACACCACTAATGTTGCAATAAAATACCTTAGGAATGCGATAAGGGAATCTTAAATGCGGATGATAAAAAAAACTGGCACTGGAGAGTAAGGGAACACACAGAACAAGACCTACACGGGATTTGTCCGTGAGGGAGATTTAAATCCCCAAATTCTTTACGACCCTTTAGTTTATCATATAGCGATTGACGCTTTTTAATCGCAAAAATGGGGTTCTCTGTGAAGCAAGGTATAGATGATAACACATGCCAGTGATTAAGAATCACTTCCTTAATTTGCATACTCTTTGAGGAAAATGGAATTGTACAAATCATGCGGCTGGGCGATTCTTTAGGGTTATGAATCAACAAATTATCCCTATTCGAGTACAGCGCACGTTTATATGCTCTTTTAATGACCGATCTAGTATATCCTTGAGCAAGAAACCTTTCTTGTAATTGAGAAGCCTGAATTTTGAATTCTGTAGTAGATGTACATAATTGTCTATCCCGGAGGAACTGACCTACCGGTATATTGTCTTTAAGTTGTTTGGGGTGAAAGCTCTGGAATTGCAATAGAGTGTTTTGATCTGTGCTTTTCCTATGAACGCTGGTGATAAGTCTCCTTTCATGAATATATACCTTCATGTCTAAAAAAACCACAGATTGATGATGCTTAGTAAAAGTAAATTTTAAATGTTGGTCACAAGAATTTAATAAACCCATAAATGAATCCAGTTCCACATCATTACCACTCCAAAGAAAGAACAGGTCATCAATATAATGTTTCCAGCATCTAACATGCTGGTACAACACCAATTGATACACCCATTTATCCTCAAACAGAGAGACATACAACCCAGCTACACTAGAAGCCATGGGCGAACCCATGGGAATGCCTTGGATTTGCAAAAAATAATAAGATTAAAAACTGAAAATCTTCTGGGTTAATGTGATTTCCGCAATAGAACTGAGAAAATTCAATCTCCTGTCTGAGATATCAATTTTAGCTAATTCCAATTTAATAATTTGAAAGGCTTCCCACTGAGGGATACTGGTGTATAGTGAAGTTATGTCTGCTGTAAGCAGTACCCAATTAGGTTGCATGTCTGGTAATCCTGATAACTGATTTATAAAGTCAGTAGAGTCTTTCACATATGAAGGAACGGCTATTACTTGAGGTTGTAAGTAATGATCAATCATTTGAGCAAGCGGTTCCAAGACTCTCCCTATACCCGCAACGATCGGGTTTATGACATGACTATAGAGAGTTGTATTTTAAAGATTACCCTTTGTGTTATTATACCGAGCTGCCATCCCATGACATCTATTTTGAGAAATGGAGTGGTAAAGAAGCAGTGAAACTGGCAACTTGATTTGAAGCACAACGTAGCGAGGTAAACAATTCAAGTAGTTGGAGATTTTTATTGCGAGACTCTCCTGAAGAAAGACTTTCGTCTGAAACACGAACGTGTTGGGATTCAGTTTCATCATTTAAAGAAGCCAACATTTAGGAAATCGGAAGGTACCCGCTATAACATAAGTATAAACTACAAACTTCATTAAATTTTATTCAAAGTTTCATTTTTCTCTGCTCATATATTAGCATTAACAACATAACGGACATCATTGAAATTTTGGGACTTTATTAAGAAAACACTTTTCAAAAAAACTTAAAAAAAAAAAATCATATACGGAGGTGGCAGGAGGTTAATGATTATAACCAACAACAAATTTGTGTGGGGACACCTATACTCTATATGAAACCTTCTGTTCTTCCTATAAAATATTTTTCCAGACAGTCAAATAAGATTTTTTGGAAATTATTAGATCTACATTGAGTGTAGGTATTGAATTTAAGATATTAATATTGATATTCATTCAAAATTGACACATACATTAAAAAATCCTCTTCACAGCGACAGAGCAATATTTATGCTCTAGATTTGACTATATTAAGTGGACCGCTGCTTACACTGGTGTTTATATAGAATCCCATTTTAATTTTAGGCAGCTGAAGGCAAAAGGGACAACCCTTTGTTCTCCAAATGATAGGCCTTGGGACATATGCACCACAATTGTTGCATTGAATTAAAGCCATTTTCTCTGATTACTTAAAATCCTAAAGATAAGGTAAGGTATGGTTAGTACCCAGCATTAGATAGATCACAAGCACTTGTTGCACTGGAAGTTGACCCTTGGCCTGGTGCAGGATTGGTAAAGCCCTCTGGTCAGACCCAGAGAGTGCCTGCCACCAGGAGGCGGCGCAAAGGAGGAGACAGAGGCTAGCTGGAGCTTCACCAATAGCAAACTGGGGTTCCCTCAGGTTGAGCCCTTGGTTACCCGGGCTGCCTGGTCTTAGGTGGATCTCACAGGGTCTCCTAGAAAGGAAGTTCAAAGGAGTGCTCACCACGAACAAGAGTGTGCGGTCGGTGTTCAGACAGAGGTTGGGTCAGGTGGCGATCAGGGTAGTCGAAGTTCCAGGCAAAGATCAGGTCAGGCGGCGATCTGAGTAGTCAGTATTCTAGGCAGAGGTCAGGTCAGGTGGTAATCATAGTAGTCGGTATTCCAGGCAGAGGACAAACGCCAGATTTCAAGGCACAAGAGAAGTGGAACTCAAAGAGGACCAGTGGCAACTAGGAAGGTACTAGGGGTGTGCATTCGGATTGACCGCATTAGTAAAACGCAACTCATATTTTTTTTTTACTTAAAAAATTGATTCGACATAAACGATCGGATTTCCCACATATCGAACAAAAGTTCTTTTTGGGCCGAACGAGCCGTCCGGCGCGAACGAGCCGGGAATCACGTGACGCCGCGTCACTCGACGTGCCACCGACGTCACATGCTTCTCGCCAAGGATTGCAGAAATGACGTCCTCACTCCTCGCTCGATCACCAGAGAGTTGTGGTAAGTCTGGGGGGGGGGATTAAGGAGGGTGAGGGGGTTTAAATTTTTTTTTGCACATATGTACATATACCCAACTCATTGGATTTTTTTTATGTCCATATTGGCCGCAAGTGGGACCCCCTTTCGGACATAAAAAATATGAACATAAAATTTTGCTCTGCACATCCCTAGAAGGTACCTGTTGCAAAGGCAAGTTCTGACTGTCAGAACTTGCCTTAAGTAAGGCTGATTGAATGACGTCATCCGGGTGGGCCTGGAAGCCCAAGCGTGCCACGGCCCCTTTAAATCTCGTGAAGGGGCGCACACATGTGCTAAGGGGAACCCGGAAGTGAAGAGAAGTCCGCATTGACACGTTGGCCGTAGGACAGGCCCAGGAGGACGGCAGCGGCGTTTCCAGCACGCCTCAAGGTCAAGTGAAGCCGGCAGGAGTGAGAAGAGGAGGTAAGCAGGGACAGTCATGGAGCCCATGGCTGGTTATCGCAACAGTACCCCCTCCTCAAGGGCCCCCTCCAGGGGGTTTGAGAAGACTGATTGCACCTCAAATGGAGATTTTTGTGTGTTCAGTGATTGATCCTGGCTGGAGCACTGGGAGGTAACTTTCTCAGAGTGGTTTTGGGAAACGGCTTAGGGTCTAAACGGTACAGAAGAGGCTATGGAGAAGCCTCTCTCCTATTCCTCAAGGTGTAGCCGGGTATGTAGGCTCTGGACTTCCTCTTCTTTGTAAGTCAGGAGGGACAGAAACCCTTTCATGATTCGCTCATTTTCTCTTTCTAGAGTTTCGTACTCAGCCTTCCTGTGTGACAGTTGCTCCTTCTGCGGTGTAAAGATGGTCTTTAGCAGGTCTTTGTGGAGGAAGTTGGGATCAATCTGAGACTCTTGGGACCTCCTACTTGTATTCGGAAGGTTAGGCTGGGTGGTGGCAACAATCAGAGAGTGGGAAGATTCTGCCGGTTCCAGACAAGTCTCAGAACATTGTGGATCCCACTGAATAAGGTTAGCCGAGGCCCAGTCGAACTGCGGCTGATGTTTTTGTAGCCATGTCTACAATGGGGTTCACCGCTTTAGGGAGGATGTAGAAGGTGATGAGCTTGATGTGATCAGTTCCCACCCTTAGCATCAAAGGATGTGTGACTTCAGTCACCAGATCGAGAAGGAAGTTCCCATGGATAGAGGCGAGATCCACCGGCGAGATCACTACCATGTGGTAATCCGGTATTAGTCTACGAGGTCTTATTGGATGAAATTCCCTCTGGCGCCAGAGTCCACTAGAACCTGGGTATCAAAGTGGGTAGAGGATTGTTCCTAGGAGGCAGATAATAGAAGCAAGGGTGCTATAGTAGTAGTAGTTAGGCCAAAGGCTATCACACTTGTGATTCATTGCTGGGGGAAAGGCTCCTTTTTCTGAGGACATTGAGCACAGTGATGACCCTGATTCCCACAATAGAGACATAGACCGAACTGGTGATGGCAGGATTTCTCCTCCTTGGATACATGGGTGCGTCCTATTTGCATAGGTCCTTCGGAGGTCTCCAAGAGTAATGGATAGTTTTTGACGGCGGGAAGTGGGAACCTCGAGCGGGTTCTCCCAATAGGCTGATTCCCTTGGACCCATTCCTGGAGACGTTGGTCCAATTTCCAGTCTTCCAAGGACGCAGGAATTTCTCGTGCGGTGAGCTCATCTTTTAGTCTGGATGCTGCGGCCCCTTTAAATCTCGCAAAGGGGGCGCGCATGCACTAGGGGGAACCTGGAAGTGAAGAGAAGTCGGCTTCGGTGCATTGGCTGTAGAACAGGCCCAGGAGGATGGTAGGGGTGTGCATTCGTTTTGAACTTAAATGTAAAATGCTACTTTTTTTTTTTTTTTACTTAAAAAAGTGATGAGGCGAAAACGATCGGATTTCCAACGTATTCAACATAGCTATGTTGAATACATTGGAAATCGCGATTGTTGATCCAAAATAAAAATTTAAACCCCTCACCTTACTTAATCCCCCCCAAAGACTTACCACAACTCCCTGGTGGTCCAGCGAGGAGTCAGGACGCCATTTCTGAACTCCTTTGCGAGGAGCACGTGACGTCGGCGCCACGTCGGAGTGACGCGACGTCACGTGATTCCCCACGGGTTCGCTCCGGGACCCTCGTTCGACCCAAAAGGAACTTTTGGCCAGCTTGGGGGGGCCTCCTGACACCCCCAAGCTGGCCAAAAGTTCCTTTTGGGTCGAACGAGGGTCCCGGAGCGAACGCGTGGGGAATCACGTGACGCCGCGTCACTCCGACGTGACGCCGACGTCACGTGCTCCTTGCAAAGGAGTTCAGAAATGGCGTCCTGACCCCGCTGGACCACCAGGGAGTTTTGGTAAGTCTTGGGGGGAGGGGGATTAAGGAGGGTGAGGGGTTTAAATTTTTATTTGCACATATGGACATAGACTCAACTTATGGAATTCTCCATATGTCCATATTGACCGCAAATGACCCCCCCTTTCGACTTATGGACTTATGAACATAAACTTTTGGTCTGCACATCCCTAGAGGATGGCTGCAGCATTTTCAGCATGCTGCAAGGCTGAGTGAAGCCGGCAGGAGTGAGGAGAGGAGGTAAGCAGGGCCGGCCATGGAGCCTGTGGCCAGTTGTTGCAACACTACTATTGCATATCAAATACCATCATATAAGTATATGGATTTATCCTCTACAAACTTTTCCAAACCTTTTTTAAACCCATTTACACTAACTGCTGTAACCTCATCCTCTGGCAATGAATTCCAGAGCTTAGCTATGTGCTGAGTGAAAAAGCTGTTTTGCTCTCGAGATTTGGGTATCCTTAGTAAAAATCTACAAATATATTGCTTATAAATCATGGGGTTGAACATAGGGATTAGAACATTGTACAACACAGTGAAAATCTTGTTCTGAGTGAGGGACTGCATGTATGTTGGTCTCATGTATGAACACAGCAGAGTCCCAAAGAAGAGCACAATGAACATGAGGTGGGAGCAGCAGGTGGAGAAAGCTTTGCATCTCTCCTCCATGGAACAGATCTTCAGATGATGTTGAAATAAGGCACAAGAATTGAGATGATACAAGGCAGTGCTAAAAAAGTTCCAATGATGTATATCAGGCATTCGATGGAAAAGGTATTAGTGCAGGAGAGCTTTTGCAGTGCTGAGAGA
Organism: Rhinatrema bivittatum; assembly: GCF_901001135.1. Classification (NCBI taxonomy): domain Eukaryota; kingdom Metazoa; phylum Chordata; class Amphibia; order Gymnophiona; family Rhinatrematidae; genus Rhinatrema; species Rhinatrema bivittatum. The sequence goes on along the minus strand of NC_042630.1, from coordinate 52,692,316 downwards.
TCACAGATGAAATTAGGGATGTGAATCGTTTTTCAACGATTAAAATTATCGTCCGATAATGTTTATATCGTCTTAAATCGTTATAGAACACGATACAATAGAAATTCTAACGATTTATCGTTAAAAATCGTTAAATCGTGTTAGTGCGCACTAACTCGAGTTAGTGCTAACTCGATTTAGTGCGCACTAACTGAAAATGATACAAATAAACACTTTCCAGGTCACTGAAGGTCAGTTAGGAATGAATATGTGTTCCTATTGGCTGGCTGCCCTCTTATCTATTGATATTACCAAGGTTACCACTGAGGTGATGGTTGGGGGGATGGGAAATGGAACTGGAAACTAACGAACACCAACAGAAAATGAAACAAAGTGTTCACACTTCCCAGGTCAGTAAAGGTCACTTAGGAATGAATATGTATGTATGTATTCCTATTGGCTGGCTGTGCTCTTATCTATTGATGTTACCAATATGGTTGGGGGGATGTGAAATGGAAACAGTTGGAAGCTTGACAAAAAAAGTAATGTAAAGATCAGCACTCACGTGACTAGAACTTGTTTGTTTATTATTTTTGTTAGCAGGCACCTGAAATGCTAGTGCATGTTGAATTTGCCAATCACTGTGCATTTTAGAAAGGTGGTCCTGGCTGGAACTGTACACAGTTCAAATATATGTAATTGATTGTTGGTAAGTGTATTTTTTAAGTAGCCACACTGGCACCAGTATGTTTACTTTTCCTCCTACTTAACTCACTAGCTCAGCTTTGTAAGAAGGGCTTCTCTGCTTGTGTGTTGTTTTTGTTTGGTGTGAGGAGAGCAGAAACATCAGATCTTTATTCAATCTACTACAGTCATCTCTTACAGTGCCCTATCCCTATTAATACCAGGAGTGTTGTGATCTTCCTGCACACAGTGCCCTAACCCTCATACCAGTCTGAGACAGCTCCCTCCCTGCATTACTAGTGAGAGGCTGGCTTCACAGACAGGGGGGAGCTGCCTGACCCTCACTCCTGACTTCCCCCATGTCCCAGCTAGTGAATGGTGTGTGGGTGAGGGGGGGGGGGGGAGGATGGTGAAGTCTGAGACAGCTCCCTCCCTGCATTACTAGTGAGAGGCTGGCTTCACAGACAGGGGGGAGCTGCCTGACCCTCACTCCTGACTTCCCCCATGTCCCAGCTAGTGAATGGTGTGTGGGTGAGGGGGGGGGGGAGGATGGTGAAGTCTGAGACAGCTCCCTCCCTGCATTACTAGTGAGAGGCTGGCTTCACAGACAGGGGGGAGCTGCCTGTCCCTCACTCCTGACTTCCCCCATGTCCCAGCTAGTGAATGGTGTGTGGGTGAGGGGGGGGGGTGGATGGTGAAGTCTGAGACAGCTCCCTCCCTGCATTACTAGTGAGAGGCTGGCTTCACAGACAGGGGGGAGCTGCCTGACCCTCACTCCTGACTTCCCCCATGTCCCAGCTAGTGAATGGTGTGTGGGTGAGGGGGGGGAGGATGGTGAAGTCTGAGACAGCTCCCTCCCTGCATTACTAGTGAGAGGCTGGCTTCGCAGACAGGGGGGAGCTGCCTGACCCTCACTCCTGACTTCCCCCATGTCCCAGCTAGTGAATGGTGTGTGGGTGAGGGGGGGGGGGGGAGGATGGTGAAGTCTGAGACAGCTCCCTCCCTGCATTACTAGTGAGAGGCTGGCTTCACAGACAGGGGGGAGCTGCCTGACCCTCACTCCTGATTTCCCCCATGTCCCAGCTAGTGAATGGTGTGTGGGTGAGGGGGGGGGGAGGATGGTGAAGTCTGAGACAGCTCCCTCCCTGCATTACTAGTGAGAGGCTGGCTTCACAGACAGGGGGGAGCTGCCTGTCCCTCACTCCTGACTTCCCCCATGTCCCAGCTAGTGAATGGTGTGTGGGTGAGGGGGGGGGGGGGTGGATGGTGAAGTCTGAGACAGCTCCCTCCCTGCATTACTAGTGAGAGGCTGGCTTCACAGACAGGGGGGAGCTGCCTGACCCTCACTCCTGACTTCCCCCATGTCCCAGCTAGTGAATGGTGTGTGGGTAAGGGGGGGGGGGAGGATGGTGAAGTCTGAGACAGCTCCCTCCCTGCATTACTAGTGAGAGGCTGGCTTCACAGACAGGGGGGAGCTGCCTGACCCTCACTCCTCCGGGGTATTGTGATCTTCCTGCACACAGTGCCCTATCCCTGATACCAGGGGTGTTGTGATCTTCCTGCATGCAGTGCCCTATCCCTATTAATACCAGGAGTGTTGTGATCTTCCTGCATGCAGTGCCCTATCCCTGATATCGGGATGTGTGCAAGAAGATCACAACACCCCCGGTATCAGGAATAGGGCACTGTGTGCAGGAAGATCACAACACCCCCAGTATCAGGAATAGGGCACTGTGTGCAGGAAGATCACAACACCCCTGGTATTAGGGATAGGGCACTGTGTGCAGGAAGATCACAACACTCCTGGTATTAATAGGGATAGGGCACTGTGTGCAGAAAGATCACAATACCCCTGATATCAGGGTTAGGGCACAAGTTCTAGTCACATTGACTGATCACATTACTTGTTTTGTCAAGCTACCAACTGTTTCCATTTCCCATCCCCCATATACTGTCAGTAGGAAACTTGGTAACATGAATAAATAAGAGGGCAGCCAATAGGAATACATATTCATTCCTAAACTGACCTTAACTGACCTGAAAAGTGTCAAATTGTATCATTTTCAGTTAGTGCGCACTAACTCCCAGTTAGTGCGCACTAACTCCCGTTAGTGCGCACTAACTCGAGTTAGTGCGCACTAATCGGAAAAAACGATTTTTAACGATTTTTTAACTAAAAAATCGTGCCTAAGACGATTTTCTTGCCCTGCCACACGATTTCTATCGTTAAGACGATATGGAAAACGATTCACATCCCTAGATGAAATGGTTAATCTCATTGGAGCCACAGTAAGAGAAATGCAGTAGGAAGATAATGTGTGTAGCTCCATACAGATTCCCAAAAATCCATATCCCTGCCACCATCAGTACACAAAGTCTCAGATTCATAATCACCGTATAATGCAAGGGGTGACATACTACAACATAGTAGGGATGTGAATCGTTTTTTGACGATTTAAAACAATTGTCAGATATATTTTAAATCGTCAAAAATCATTAAGAGTCGCGATACAATAGAAATTCCCCCGATTTATCGTGAAAAATCATAAATCGGGGGAGGGCGGGGAAAACCGGCACACCAAAAAAACCCCTAAACCCACCCCGACCCTATAAAACGAATCCCTTACCTTCCCCCACCCTCCCGAACCCCCCCCCAAAAAAACTTTTTACGAGTACCTGGTGGTCCAGTGGGGGCACGGGGACCGATCTCCCGCTCTCTGTCCATCGGCGCCATTTTGGCTGCCACTCAAAATGGTGCCGATGGCCTGATAAAAAAACAACCCACCCGACCCCTTAAAAACGACCCCTTAGCTTCCCCCACCCTCCCGATCCCCCCAAAACATACCTGGTGGTCTACTGGTGGTCCCGGGAGCGATCTCCCATTCTCAGGTTGTCGGCTGCCACTCATAAAGATGGCGCCGATGGCCCTTGGCCCTTACCATATGACATGGTATCCGTGCCATTGGCCGGCCCCTGTCACATGGTAGGAGCACTGGCTGGCCGGCGCCATCTTTAAAGATGGCCGCTGCTGTATTTAAAGATGGCTGCCGCCGTATGTAAAGATGGCCACCACCGTATTTAAAGATGGCCACCACCATCGTAAAGATGGCGCCGGCCATCCAGTGCTCCTACCATGTGACAGGAGCCGGCCAATGGCACGGATACCCTGTCATATGGTAAGGGCAAAGGGCCATCGGCGCCATCTTTATGAGTGGCAGCCGACGGCCTGAGAATGGGAGATCACTCCCGGGACCACCACTAGACCACCAGGTATGTTTTGGGGGGCTCGGGAGGGTGGGGGAAGCTAAGGGGTCATTTTTAAAGGGTCGGGTGGGTTTTTTTTTTATCGGGCCATCGGCGCCATTTTTGAGTGGCAGCCAAAATAGCGCCGATGGCCCAAGAGCGGGAGATCGGTCCCCGCGCCCCCACTGGACCACCAGGTAATCGTAAAAAGTTTTGGGGGTGTTTGGGAGGGTGGGGAAAGATAAGGGTTAATTTTAAAGGGTCGGGCCTCACTACAAAAAAAAATAACGATGTGAATCGGAACCAATTCCGATTCACATCACCCACATCACCCACAATCAGAATCCCCCCCGCCCCCCCTCTAGCCGAACCCGATCGTTAAGACGATTGGGCACACGATTCACATCTCTACAACATAGTGGTCATAAGCCATGACTGTCAGAAAAGAACATTCTTCACATGCTGAAACTAGGAAGAAATATACCTGAGCAAAACACTCACCTGCAGAAATATGTTGCCTTTTTTTAAGAGAATGTCCAGCAGTTTAGGGAGTGTTTGAGGTGGAGGAGATATTGAGGAAGGACAAGTTACAGAGGAAAAAGAACAAGGGGTATGCTGGTGAGGGTCCAGGCACGTCAGGGCTATAATAGTGAGGTTCCCCATCAGGATGATTGGGTAAATCCGTGAAAACAGAAAGAAAAGAGGAATTTGAGGCTCTGGAAATTCAGGAAACCCCAGAATGATGAACTCTGTCACTGTGGTGAGATTTTCCTCTTCCATTAGATTCTAGGAAATGCAGCAAAAAATGAGGTCATTACAAATAGTCTTATTGCATGCACTTGAGGTTTGAATGTGGGAGACATACAGTTGTCTTATCCATCTAAGGACAGAGGTAAAACCATGAGAATCAACCGGTAGTGGAAATCTGAAGGAGTCAGTTTTGAAGTACACTGACCAGTAACACATCAATATTCTTAGTTCAGAGATTATGTCTTGATTTGGATTTGTCTTTAAAGGGAAAGCTTGGGGACTGGCATGGGAATGAGACATGTGGAATGTGTTTTTACTACTAAGAGAGAAATAGGGGTTTAGGACAACTTCAGAGTGTGCAAAAGTCAAATCAATGCATGCATTAGAGTATAGAAGAACCTGAAGCATTACTCTTAAATTCTTCTTGCAAATTGGAGAAGCTTAAATAGTTTAGTATGTTTAACTAAAAGGGCTGAAGCTAAATGTGTGGTGTTACAAAATCATGATGAGACAGTTCTCAGGAATAAGAAGGAAAGGCTGATAGTTTATAATATGTTAAATAGGGGAAAGAGTTTATCTGATTAATGGATCTTCCTCACATTCAAAACCCAGAGAGGATGTCACTGGATCAGTTGTGATTGACAGTGAGTTTGCCAAACATGGACAGCCCAGAAGAGCAGTAGAGTTTACTTACTGGAATATTTTATAGGCTGCCAGATGTGGGAATTGAAATGGAAAAGTGTAATGCATTTATTATGCTAATAAAGAGAAAATCACTGTTGAGGTACCCAAGTAAATGTATCATTACACATCAGGATGCAAAGAACATTTTCATAGAACCAAATCAATTGCAGAAATTTTTAGAACCTGCAAACCCATAGATATCTGTTGTGCATCAGAGCTAATAATGATTTTTGCTATATTCATGCGACGAACCTTTAATGCTTATTATATTGATTTCTTGTAATAGTACCGCCTATATAAGATTCCCCCAAGGATTTCTTGGAACAGTAGATAGCTTTAATTTATTTTGCATAAATGATTTATTTGTTTGAAATTGTTTATTGGTTCTGCACACTGTATGATATTTACTCTGGTGTAAGTATTAAAAAATTGAATAAATAATAAATTAAAAAAAAAAAAGAGAAAATCACTGCATACTTTAGGCTGTGGTTGTCTCTTTAAGGATTGTTGGTGCTGTGATCACATGCAGTGCTCTCTACAGCCATCAAGCAAAATATCCTAAGCTCAGCTTGATTATTCTGTGCTACCCCAGGATATACAGCACAGCATAATACAAACTGTTTATATTAAATAATAAATCTAATATGCAGAAGATCACAAAGATTTGTAGAGCGTACAGCAGCACAATGTAAAAGTAACTGCGTAACTTATCAATATTAACCAAACATAACTCATGATTCTACTGTGACCAAATCTGATCCTGTTTGCATGGATCAAGATACAAAACTCTCAGCCATACCCTAAATAAATTGCACTTTATTAAGGGAAAGCACGCAGAAATACGTCTCTATCCCCAGCAGTGCTCAGAAGCACGGCCAATCCTGGGCTCTACCATCTGAAACTCTCTCCGGGTCAGAGGCTTTCATTATTACATCCATACATTGCCACCAATCTATCTCTTCAGTTCTTATGAACTTCTAAAACTTTTCCTCCTTGTCCTAAGCTTCCCTGCTCCATCCTATGTCTCAGCCTCTTCTACTCTATTCTTCTGCCTCTTTATACCTTCCATCATGCAGAGGATGAACCTCATATCTGACTGCCTCCTTTCTTCATGCCTTCCCCTCCTTGTCTCCAACTTTCCTCGCCAAATTCCTCTCTCCACCTCCAGATCCTGTCTCATCGCCTGCTTGTTTTAAAAAATCCTTAGCAATTAAAGCCTTTTGCTCCCTTTCTTCTACATCCATCACTGACTGCATTACCTCTCTTTATAGTTCCTCTGTCACAAATGCCATTGAAAACTTATTGGGGAAATGACCTGTCACCCGCACCTGCTCCTGTCTCTTCTCAGTTTTGTGCTGTCTTACTGTAACTCTTTTATCCATGTTTCACATCTTTCTTGTGCCTGGCAGTGTAGGATGTGATGGAGCTTTAATGGGATGAGAAATCTTCAAATGCTAATAACAAACACCCCGCACACAGCCCTCACCTTCAAGCCCTCGTCATTTCATGTATGGTCAGTGATGTTCCTGTTCCCAGTGTGCAAGGTCAGTGATGTTCCTGTCCTCAGTGTGCAAGGTCAGTGATGTTCCTTTCCCCAGTGTGCAAGCTGCGCTGTGATATCCAGTATATTGTTTATTAGGGATGTGCAGAGCAAAATTTTATGTTCATATTTTTTATGTCCGAAAGGGGGTCCCACTTGCGGCCAATATGGACATAAAAAAAATCCAATGAGTTGGGTATATGTACATATGTGCAAAAAAAAAATTTAAACCCCCTCACCCTCCTTAATCCCCCCCCCAGACTTACCACAACTCCCTGGTGATCGAGCGAGGAGTGAGGACGTCATTTCTGCAATCCTTGGCGAGAAGCATGTGACGTCGGTGGCACGTTGAGTGACGCGGCGTCACGTGATTCCCGGCTCGTTCGCGCCGGACGGCTCGTTCGGCCCAAAAAGAACTTTTGGCCAGCTTGGGGGGGCCTCCTGACCCCCCCAAGCTGGCCAAAAGTTCTTTTTGGGCCGAACGAGCCGTCCGGCGCGAACGAGCCGGGAATCACGTGACGCCGACGTCACGTGATTCCCGGCAAGTTCGCGCCGGACGGCTCGTTCGGCCCAAAAAGAACTTTTGGCCAGCTTGGGGGGGCCTCCTGACCCCCTCAAGCTGGCCAAAAGTTCTTTTTGGGCCGAACGAGCCGTCCGGCGCGAACTTGCCGGGAATCACGTGACGTCGCGTCTGAGTGACGCGGCGCCACGTGATTCCCGGCTCGTTCGCGCCGGACAGCTCGTTCGGCCCAAAAAGAACTTTTGGCCAGCTTGGGGGGTCAGGAGGCCCCCCCAAGCTGGCCAAAAGTTCTTTTTGGGCCGAACGAGCCGTCCGGCGCGAACGAGCCGGGAATCACGTGACGCCGGCGTCACTCGACGTGCCGCCGACGTCACATGCTTCTCGCCAAGGATTGCAGAAATGGCGTCCTCACTCCTCGCTCCATCACCAGGGAGTTGTGGTAAGTCGGGGGGGGGATTAAGGAGGGTGAGGGGGTTTATATTTTATTTTGGCTCAACAATCGCGATTTCCCACATATCGAACATATCTATGTTCGATATGTGGGAAATCCGATCGTTTATGTCGAATCAATTTTTTAAGTAAAAAAAAAATATGAGTTGCGTTTTACTAATGCGGTCAATCCGAATGCACACCCCTATTGTTTATTAGCACAGCTCTCACCTTCAAGCCCTCGTCATTTCATGTATGGTCAGTGATGTTCCTGTCCACAGTGTGCAAGCTGCGCTGTGATATCCAGTCTATTGTTTATTAGCACAGCTCTCACCTTCAAGCCCTCGTCATTTCATGGATGGTCAGTGATGTTCCTGTCCCCAGTGTGCAAGCTGCGCAGTGATATCCAGTCTACTGTTTATTAGCACAGGTCTCACCTTCAAGCTCTCGTCATTTCATGTATGGTCAGTGATGTTCCTGTCCCCAGTGTGCAAGCTGCGCAGTGATATCCAGTCTATTGTTTATTAGCACAGGTCTCACCTTCAAGCTCTCGTCATTTCATGTATGGTCAGTGATGTTCCTTTCCCCAGTGTGCAAGCTGCGCTGTGATATCCAGTCTATTGTTTATTAGTGTTTTCAACCAGGGCTGAAAATGCCACAGCAGTGATTGAATTAATTCATCTCTCCGTCCGGTGGCATCATGGCCTCTGCAAATATTCAATGGCAGTCTTGGGTGCAAATTACAACTTGGTTTTGTTAATGAGCCAATTGAAAATGACCTCAGTATACGGTCAAATTTGAAAAGTGCTAGGAAATCCATGCATAGTGTAAGAATGGCTTTCAGTAATTCTGTTTCATTTTAAAAAGGCTTTCCTGATGCTCTAAAACGTCCCCAGTGTGAACGCTGTGTTTGCTCCTCAGTGTCATCAAAAGTTTCTCTTATAGATGAAGCAATAACAATTCACAATTAAAAAGATATCAGATTATAAATTGTTAGGACAGAGAGGAAAGTTTAATCCCCCCTCCCAGTCGGAAGCTTTGGAGATGGTGAGAGAAAGCAGTGTTTATTGTTTAAGGGGAGGGGGGGTGTTATCAAATAGAATTAGGGAGGGTAATATTATAAGAGCCCACATTGTGGTGGTCAGCGTGTGCGTTGTATACGCAGACATTCGAGGGGCAGACTGTGCTTGTCCTGGGCTGACTAAATAAAAAAAAAACATTTATTTACTTTCAACACTTGAAGGCAGATTACATTCAGGTACAGAAGGAGAGTTAGGGACCTTCATTTTCAGTTTGTATTGTTCTTTATGGTTCCCAGGAATTTATCAGGCTTTATATGATGAGAACAAAACAGGAGAAAATCAGATTAAAAGAAAAAAAGATTCTAATTTCTGGGTAACTATTTGAGTTTATTTTGGTGGTCAGAAGCCAGGACCATAAAACAATATTATGCAGATTCAGCAATCCACCCACTCAATAGCATCCCCCTCAGTCCCTCCTCCCATCCCCTGTCTAGCTCGTTCCTCTCTCCCCCTACCCCACCCTGCAAAGAATCTCCCTTGCCCCAGCTCCCCAAACACTGCCGCAGCTTTCATCCATGCTGGTGGTGACTCCAGGCTTCTCCTCACTATGTCATATGTCTCCTCACTATGCCCTCACTATGTCATACGGGCCGATGTCGCCCGTATGACATAGTGAGGGCAAAGGTAGCGCCGGCGCCATTTTGAATATTGGCAATATGGCCCGCATGCAGGAGGTTGCTCCCGGACCCCCGCTGGACTTTTGGCAAGTTTTGTGGGGGTCAGGAGGCCCCCCCAAGCTGGCCAAAAGTCCCTGGGGGTCCAGCGGGGGTCCGGGAGCGATCTCCTGCACGCGTGACATCAGGAGCCAGGAACCAAAATGGCGCCGGTGCTACCTTTGCCCTGTCACATGATAAGGGCAAAGGGCCACGGCGCCATTTCTCTCAACGCAGCTGTGGCCAGAGACAGGGAGATCGCGCCAGGACCCCCCCACTGGACCCCAGGTAATTTAAAACATTTTGGGGGGGTTCGGGAGGGTGGAGGATTTATTTTAAAGGGTCGGGGTGGGTTTTAGGGTTGTTTTAGTGTGCCGGTTTTCCCGCCCTCCTCCGATTTACGATTTACGATTTTTTGACAATAAATCGGGGGAATTGCTATTATATCGTGGCTCTGATTTTTAATGATTTAAAATATATCTGACGACTGTTTTAAATCATCAAAAAACGATTCCCATCCCTAGTGATTACTTGCACCGTTGGGGAATGGAACTTGAAACATTGGCTGGAAGCCTTGAAATGCTGCATCTGCAGGTCTGGAGCAGTTTATTAATCAGCCTAAGATTAGGGTGAATATTGGTTTAAACCAATTGTCATCTTTGGAAAAATCCAGGAATTTATGGGTAAAAATCAGTTTAAACTGAAAAAGAAGGACTCTAAGGAAAATGTAGACTCCTGAGCTGCTGCAGAGACAATGCACACCACCCTCTGCTGTCTTTGCTTCCCTCCACAAATTCCCACCCCCATTAACCTTGCCTTAAATTTGGCAAAAACAGAAATCATAATGGTTAATCATAGTAATAGAAATCACTTTGTTGCGTCCGTCGCTGCTCGATGCCCTCACTCCACCCTCTTTACCTCTGTGGCGACTCCCTCCGGGTCTGATGGATGGTTAGATGACGTGGCGTCTTCTTGCCATCTCCCTCCGGCATTCCCGGACCGGCACGACACTATGGATCCACCATGTTGCCTGATGACATAGGGTGCGCGCGTGCGTGTGTGCTCCGATTGATGAACCAGCAAGGGCGCGAACCTCGGGGGCGTCCCCCTGGATTGATGTCATCCACTTCCAACATAAAAGGTCTCAGTATTCGCTAACGAATCAAGTTAGCAAGGGGATTGCTTCAGCTTTTCTCCCAAGCCTCCCAAGCCTCCTCGGACTTACCAGGGGTACCCACTCCTCGGGGGCCTCGCTTTCTTTTCTTTATTTCAGATTGCAGATAGGAACCGGTCCTCGCTCCTCGAGGGCCCATGTTCCTGAACACTCTGAATAATCTCTACTGTCTGGAAGCTTTTGCAGATACAGACATTTGTGAGTTAACTTCGCTCTCTCAGAGCTTTCCCTGGAACCAGGTACTCGCTCCTCAAAGACCTAACCCTTTCCAGCTACTGAGCTTCCTAAAGACCTTATGTGAGTTTTGTCATCCAGTTCTGGCTATGAACACAGCATACCCTGTCTACTCATTATCTATAGTTTCTCTACAGCTCAGCAACCCTGGGATTGCTGTTCCAGTACCTGAGGGACTTCAGCCCTGCCGGGCATATCAGCTCACTACTGCCACCTCTGGTGGTTCTACTAACCTGTCTAATAAAATAATTATCTGTGTCTGTCTCCATACCCAAGCCTAGCTGGTGGTACCTCTCAGGATATCCTCATGGGGGTGCAGTCATCTGCCATTGGCCCAAGGATCCACCTATCTACATTCCTCTACAGCTGAGTGCCCTCTCCAAGCATTCTGTTGGTAACAGATTGCTACTCCTTCCCCATCAGGAGCCTTCAGCAACAGATTCATAACATATTGCAACTCTGCAGTCTATACCTTAACAGATTGTTAACTACACCCTCTAAAGGAGCTGAGCATATCAGATTGCTAACTCCTCCTTCCACAGGATCCAGTTCCATAACAGATTATTAACTCCTCCCTTCTTGAGTAGAGCATAACAGATTGCTAACTCCTCCCTCCACAGGAGCCAATTCATAACACACTTTGAGTGTTCGAGTCGATGATGATGATATGTCTATCTCCTGATTCTTGTGGATTCAATGTTGAATTGCCTCCCCCAGATTATATCAGTAGTTTGTGCAGGATTTTACTAACTGAAACTACTAAGAGATCTGCAGTCAATTCTATTTCCTAGCAATTTCCATGCTGTTCAGTCATCCTTGTTATCTGCTCTAGATTATTGTGATTCCTTTTATTTAAGCTTGCATTACACATTAATCAAAACAGCGCAACTGTTTCAGATGAAGTACAAAACACCCTTGTGCTCGTCAACCTCCATTGGCTTCCAGTTCAGTGGAGGATTAAGTACAAGGTGGACATGTTTACCCATAAACTACTGGCAATTAATTCATTACCACTGGCAAATGGGATGCTGCATATGCACAATACCATAAGATCACGGAGATCTTCTCAAATGCTTTTACTCAATGTCATTTCAGTGAAACAAGCTAGGCTTTTTGTGGCCCATGAATGTGCATTTTCCATCACTGCACCATCTCTTTGGAACACTCTTTTTTTATGAGCTCAGGGAAATTGAGTGTCCTAAATAATTTAAAGTTGTTCTAAAAAAGTTTCTGTTTAAATAGGGTTTTGCTTAATGTGAAATATTGTGTCTAAGCATGTTTAATCATGTTGTATTCAGCTGAATTTTAATTTTATTGAGGATATTTATTTGTGAAGCTTTAATTCATTTTTTAATTTGAATTTTTAATTTTATTATATTAGACTTTCTTTAGCTAGTCTTTCCAGGGTTATTGTCTTTGTTGTTGTATTTATTATATATATTTTCCTTGTGAGCCACTGCAGGCATCAGAATCAGCAGCATATAAAAGCTTAATATATAAATGTGGTGAGATGGTCCTCATTCCTGGAGTGGCCACAAGGGGAAGGGAAGAGGTACAGGATGCTCTTTGGGAGCATTTAAACCATACTGAGTTCAGGTGGGCTGGGAGCCATGTGCAAGGGAGGAGTGTGAGCTTCCCAGGCTGGGTATAAAAGAAAGGACCTGCACCATATAATGGCTGTTGCCTGCAGAGAGAAAGTTTCTCTTTTACCTGATTCCCTGTCATGTACTAAGATAGGATTATTGTTTCTGTTCTTTTGAAGTTATGGTTGTGTTGCAAAGATGGAGAGGTACCTGAAATAAAATGTGAAACTGATTTTGAGTTACAGTACCTGTAAAGAAAATGTGTAAGGACCCTTCACAAGATATATATATATATATATATATATATATATATATATATATATATATATATATATATATATACTATTATTTCTATTATATTTTATTTTGCCTTTCTAAACTTTAACAAAAACTGAATCTATTTCATAGAGACAGACAACTTTGGCTGTGAGATAGGGAAACAAACATCCAGAGCTATTTCCTCATAGCTAAGAAACAAAAGCAGGTAACTGAAGGGGAGGGTAGAATGGATCAGTAAGATGAATCTGAATTTAACTGCTCTAGATATCACAACATATTCTAGCAGGGTATTATATGCCAGCATGAAGCAGACAGATAGACCTAAGACCTGTACAAGATTTCAGCACAGCACTAGAAGATGTCCAACCAAGTAACTTCAGATATAAAATTCAGGAGAGTACTGTGGACATTTGTTAAACAGACCACAATTACAAGGTTGTCTGATGTGGACAACTTTGCCATGCAATCTGATCTAACAAGAACTCTAGCCAATTATTAACTTGCTGACTTTGCAGATTATAATTTTGATTATCATAAGGATCATGAGATATCTGAAAGGCCAATGGCTCAGATGTCTATGAACTGGTTAACTAATGAAAAAGGCCTAGTACTGGAAATCAGCCACTTATGATCCAGATACAGGTGGTGACAAGCTAAACTCTGCCTATGATGACTGCATGCAAAATCATCAGCACAGAAGTCTAAACCAAGAAGACCGCAACAAGCAGCAGGGAATGCTTGAAGCACACAACAACACAGATAATCCTGGCAGCTCAGTGACATGGCTTGCTAAACACTTCGATTTGGGCAGATTTCTAAAGCAGCTAAACTCCAGGTGATAAATATATAAGGGGGTAGAAACTTTAGGGTAACAACTTTAAGTAATAAACTGTTAATATATTTTGAGTGAATTCCTATGTTTAAGTGATAGCCCAGAGCTGATAGAGTTATTGAAAAGGGTGGGGTCATATAACCTATAAATTATTTGTACATGCTTGCAGAACTGGGTCCACTAAGTGTTAGCACATTTATACATTGCAATTATTGATAATTTGGGGCAATAGGATTGGAAGACTATGATTTGCATTCCCTGCAAATAGTTTTTCAGATTTTATCTATAAAAGAAGGGAACATTAATGGACAACAACTGAAGAAACTAATGATAAAAAAATTCCCTTCCAACAAACAACTGAGGAAGGATATGTTAATTTTTATACCTATAAAGTCAGAGAAAGCACAGACAAGTTATTACACTCACAAAATAACATTTATTCTGTGTTTTTTGTTCAGTGAGATAAAAAAAATGCAGCTTCTGCTTTGTTTAATGACATTAGTAGCATACTTTACTTGTGGTGTAATCATTACATAGAAACATGGTTGAAAATGCTGCTTTATGTTCCATTATTGTCAGAAGCCCTCTATAATAAAGCTTGGGTACTTTCTTAACTATATCTGCCTGATGGTGTTCATATCCTCAGTGTTTCAGATACCCAGAGAAGAAAAAAGTCCCTAGCATTGTGGGCTCCTCTCTGGCTGAGGTGGGGGCATAGTGTTGGTGGCATAACCTGCAGGTCGGCTGACCTGTGGATAGTTTAACTGGCTGGAGTGAAGTGGTTAAGCTATCAGGCAGGCACTTGACTAATATAGCTCTGTTCTTCTTTAATTTTGGTTTGCTTGTGTGGTTGATTATAATAAAGTTGTGGCCTTTGACCTCTAATATGATGCTGAGTGGTTATTAGAGAGTATGTGGAGAAGCTGTGGTATGTAGCGATGGTGGCGTGGGGTGCCTTCATATTATATTGAGTATTTTGAAAGCAAACCTATGAGAAAAAGATTACTTTGAAACCTCTTGGGTAATTGAGTATATACACATGACAAAATGCACAGTTACATTAAGGGCAAAGGTTGCAATACAAAAAAAAATAAAAATAGACTTTTATGTGCATGTAATCTTGAGCTCCCAGATCCCTCCTGCTCAGTTCTCTGATTAAAATCTATGTTATCACTCACTCTCACCAAAGAGGTTTCATGAGTTAATGTCTATGGTCAGTAGAACACTCATTGTCTAATGAATTCAGCTCATTGACCAATGGCTTCAGCCCCTGATGGACTCCAGCCTGAACTCTGAGTTCTTCTTCCTCATTGCAGTGGTTCTGTGTCCCATCAACAGTTTCTGACCTGTAAACTGAGGAGTTATAAGCTTGAACAAACATCAGGAAGACACAGGAGTCCTGAATCTCTTAGCTATTCTTAGTGACGTTCACCACTAGATGGACACTAGAAGGGGTGATGATCTGGCTCACCATGAAGTACCTCAGGCTGTGATGGAGAATGCAGGGCTTTAGTTGGTCTTCCAGGTACTGCTCCTGGAACCTGATGAATATGTGTCATTTCATATTTCAAGAGACTCAGAAGCAGATATAGAGAAAATTATCTGAAGAAAATTCAGAAGCTGAGCCAAAACATTTGTATCATATCTGAAAGAGGCAACTGCAGAAACAAATTAATTAAGTCTCTCATATGAATTCAGTTCACTGATTTTGATCGTTAATGACATGGATGAGCTGGAGCATGAACTCATATGAACTTTCTACATTTGGCATGAATTAATGACTAATGACGTTTAAGGAGTGTGCATGAATTAAAATCCACTAATGGACATTTAAATTAAAATTAAAAAATTGTATTAACTTTTGTACTCAGTAATTTTGGTGGCTAAATGGGTTTTTAAAAAGCTTGACAGTAAGATATGGAAGGCAGTTTGGTCTTACATGAGTCAAAAGGTAAAAAGGTAAAAAGTCATGGGATAGGTGGCGATGTCCTTTCGTGGATTGCAAACTGGCTAAAAGACAGGAAACAGAGAGTAGTATTAAATGGACCATTTTCTCAGTGGAAGGGAGTGGACAGTGGAGTGCCTCAGGGATCTGTATTGGGACCCTTACTTTTTAATATATTTATAAATTAACTGGAAAGAAATACGACGAGTGAGATAATCAAATTTGCAGATGGTACAAACTAGTTCAGAGTAGTTAAATCCCAAGCAGATTGTGATAAATTGCAGGAAGAACTTGTGAGACTTAAAAATTGGGCATCGAAATGGCAGATGAAATTTAATGTGGATAAGTGCAAGGTGATGCATACAGGGAAAAATAACCCATGCTATAGTTACACAATGTTAGGTTCCATATTAGATGCTACCACCCAAGAAAGAGATCTAGGCATCATAGTGGATAACACATTGAAATTGTCAGTACAGTGTGCTGTGGCAGTCAAAAAAGCAAACAGAATGTTGGGAATTATTAGGAAGGGAATGGTGAATAAAACGTAAAATGTCATAATGCCTCTGTATCGCTCCATGGTGAGACTGCACCTTGAATACTGTGTACAATTCTGGTTGCCGCATCTCAAAAAAGATATTATTGCGATGGTGAAGGTACAGAGAAGGGCGACCAAAATGATAAGGGGAATGGAACAGCTCCCCTATGAGGAAAGACTAAAAAGGGTAGAACATTTCAGCTTGGAGAAGAGATGGTTGAGGGGGGATAAGATAGAGGTGTTTAAAATAATGAGAAGTCTAGATCGGGTAGATGTGAATTGGTTATTTAGTCTTTCAGATAATAGAAAGATTAGGGGGCACTCCATGAAGTTAGCATGTGGCACATTTAAAACTAATCGGAGAAAGTTCTTCTTCACTTAACGCACAATTAAACTCTGGAATTTGTTGCCAGAAGATGTGGTTAGTGCAGTCAGTATAGCTGTGTTTAAAAAAGGATTGGATAAATTCTTGGAGGAGAAGTCCATTACCTGCTATTAATTAAGTTGACTTAGAAAATATCCACTGCTATTACTAGCAACGGTATCATGAAATAGAATTAGTTTTTGGGTACTTGCCAGGTTTTTATGGCCTGGATTGCCCACTGTTGGAAACAGGATGCTGGGCTTGATGGACCCTTGGTCTGACCCAGTATGGCATGTGTATAAAAAAAAACAAAACAAAAAGCAATACCTGAAACTGCAGCAGGGATGGTGAAGACCAGCACTGTAACACATTTGATCCTGTTTGGGACAGATAAAGGAGGGCTGTGGTAGGGAACAGGGTTGAGAGGTCAGGTGAAAGACTCATGGTCATTGGTGTTGGTTTAAAAACAGAACTTTATTTGCTCACCTACCCAAAGTGGTAGAGAACAGTAAAGAGATAAAGATTTCATTGCATGATGTTGGTGCACAATGAAGATTATGAGATAAGTAATGAGGTTTGGTTTCTTTTTTAAAATGTACATTAAGTACTTGGGTTGTAACAAGCTGGGATATATGGCACATGCTTCCTTTAGGTTTGGAAGCTTCAGGGATAACTTATCCAAATTTACCTAGATGCACCCACCCTGTTCCTTGTCCCAGTATTTCTAAGACCAGGATATGTCTGTTCATTTTTTTTCATGCGGCCCGATCAGGTTTTTTTAATCGGCTGCGCCCGAGCTGATAAAAAAAAACCCACCCTCACCCTTTAAAACGAATCCCTTACCTTACCTTCCCCCACCCTCCCAAACCCCCCCCAAAACATTTTACAAGTACCAGGTGGTCCAGTGGAAGCCCCGGGACTGATCTCCCGCTCTCAAGCCGTCGGCTGCCACTAATAAAAATGGTGCCGATGGCCCTTTGCCCTTACCATGTGACAGGGTATCCGTGCCATTGGCCGGCCCCTGTCACATGGAAGGAGCACTGGACGGCCCGCGCCATCTTGAAAGATGGCGCCATCCATGTGACATGGGCCGGTGCCATCTTTAAAGATGGTGCCGGCCACGTGACAGAGGCCGGCGCCATCTTTTAAGATGGCACCGACCATGTGACAGGGGACGGTGCCATCTTTAAAGATGGTGCCTGCCACGTGACAGAGGCCGGCGCCATCTTTAAAGATGGCGCCAGCCATCCAGTGCTCCTACCATGTGACAGGGGCTGGCCAATTGTATGGATACCCTGTCACATGGTATAGGCAAAGGGCCATCGGCGCCATTTTTATTAGTGGCAGCCGATGGCCCGAGAGCAGGAGATTGGTCCCGGGGCTTTCAGTGGACCACCAGGTACTTGTAAAATGTTTTTTTTTTGGAGGGTTGGGAGGGTGGGGGAAGGTAAGGGTTAGTTTTAAAGGGTCAAGGTGGGTTTAGGGGTTGTTTTGGTGTGCCGGTTTTCCCGCCCTCCCCACAAAATGATAAGAGAACCCCTCGAACAATTTCGGGGGTTTTCCTATCGGTTTCAGGGACCCCCCGATTTCTGACGATTATGAAAATATCGTATGATATTTTCAGTCGTCAGAAGCACGATTCACATCCCTAGTTCTTTTATCATAGAGTGAGGTCCCTCCCAAGATAGTTAATCAAAACATGGTCTGTATTGGGGGACATTACAAAATCTTTGCCCTATGATACATCTCTGAGATTTAATAAAACTCTATCTGATTGCTTAAATAAAAGGCATTCTGGATATTCTACTTTGACCATTCATTGTGTTACTCAACTTTACGAACTCATTTCAAAGGGCTGACCCTGAATCAACAGGGAAACCCCATTCCATCATTTTATGTACCCCTTCAGGGGAGCTACATAAGGTACAGGTTGGGAGTGTCCTTGCTTCTGTAATAGGCAGAGTAGACCATCTACTCTTTGATAACTGTGTTTATTAAAGCTTTTCTAATAAGTTGTACATTCCTAGTTACTTTGTAGCATATGTACAGAAATGATACATTCTTGTAAAATTCTTATCTCCATGTATCTGTGACATGTTTTACTATTCAAATCTCTGCATTCAGTAGAAAGAATAGGGTATAAAGATCTACCCACAGTGAAGTAATGTTGGGTAAGTTTTCCAAATAATTGTAAGAATGAATTTTGAACCAGTAAAAATCTGACACTAGAAGTCTGAAAGCCTCTGGGACAGTTGAATCCAAGACTACATGCAACCACCCACCCAGTAAGACCCACATTTTATCCCAAATAATTTATTAACTGCTGACAAAATGAAGATGGGTTTGGTAGTACTCCCAGCCCAATCAAGCAGAACTGCAAAGTGTCGACAAGAGGAAGCCATGTGCCCAGATTTATTTCATAATTCCATCAGTAATTTTCCACAAACAAGCATAGTCTGGGAATTCACTTCTGCCCTTGATCACACGTGTACAACATGGTCAAACCATGCACACGACAGAGAGATCTCTTGCCGCTTCTCTGCCATGCATGCTGTGATTGCAGATTTTCATCCTGAGGGATCCTTTCCTGAAGGGTCATATAGAGAGTATAAATACTGCTACCTGCTGAGGATGGAGCTGGTGCAGAACACTCAGTTACCAACTGTGTGAGGACTCATGACCACAAAGTGTCATCGCTGACCATACAGGAAATGGTGAGGACCCTGAAGGTGAGGACTCTGTGCAAGATATTTGTGGTTAGCATTTGAAAGCTTCTTATCCTAGTACAGCTCCACCCATTCTGCACTACCCAACAAAAGAAGGGGGGCATAAAT
>NC_042630.1:51961504-52038003 GCF_901001135.1 Rhinatrema bivittatum | reverse complement strand
TTCCAAACACACCTGATGGCACACTATTTGGGATACACTAACCTGGGCTTTGAAAATAGTAATTAATCCAGTATCTTTCCTAACTGCTGCAGCAAGGTAAAATCTAACAGTTTTCAGGAGTTAGAGGAGCAGGTTATGAACCAGGACACCAGGGCTCAAATCCTGACGACACTGCTTGTGACTTTTGGGGCAAGTCACTTCACCTTCGATTACATCAGGTACAAATTTTAGATTGCGAGTTCTCTAGGAAATATCTACAATACCTGAATGTAATCAAAATCTGAAGCTTTAATATGAAAAGCGTTCGTTTACATAGCTGGCGTGAGCCCTACGTTCATCCTAGTGATTTCAGTCATTCACCACACTGCCACAGCCATCTAACTCACCAACTTTAAAAAACTCATCTAGTGAATACGCTAAGTCTTCTTCTGCTATGTTCCATTTTTAGAAGTATTCAGTCTGAAGCTCCCGTTTTATGATTTGCTTCTATTGCTGCCATAAATTGCCAAAAAAACAAGGTATCCTTGTATCTTAACTATCCCCATTTTTTCAGTGTTTAACATTCTTCGTAACTACTTGTTATATAGCACTGAATGAAAGTTTAATAAACTAATGAATTCTCACAAATTCAATATTTTGCACATTACTACACAGAAAAGAACAATGTACAGAGGAAGTGATGTCACCATCTGTAATGGCCGCTTAGCTCCGAGCTCCCACCCCGGCTCAAACTAATCCCTCATCAAGACCCTGAGCAGCTATTTTCGCCGGAATTTTTCTAGCCCGACGATCGCCCTCACCAACGTGATGTCCGTCCCGAGAAAAAAAATGGACTTGCACAAATTTTCATTTACAAGCACCGCGGCACAGATGGCGCTGGAAGATGCAGATCGGGCCCAGGCTGACCATGCGGCCCGGGAGGTGAGCGAGGGAGCGGGAGAAAGAGCGCCGAGCCAAGTTCCAAAGATAGTTTGGGAAAATCCGTGGCGCGATGACAAGTCTCCAGAAGGATATACAGGACCTGCGTGTAGAGATCACAGGTGACATGGCTGCGCTGGGGAGCAGGGTGGAGGAGACAGAAGCACATCTGGAGGACCAGGCCTCAGAATTATCAAGCTGCAAACTGGCTCAAGATAAACTGTTACAAGCCAACACAGAATTTGGAGGACCTAGAGAACAGATCTTGCAGGGCGAACTTAAGATTCAGAGGGGGAGGCGGAGCGAACAGTGTTACCTGAGCAGCTGAGGATGCCGGGGATAAACGCTGTCTTGCCCCAACGGAGAAGATCTACCTCAGCTGATTCTCATGACTGAGGGGCGTGGCTTGGGCCCCAGAAACGGACTACAAATTACAATTCCCTGCGGCGCCCAGCTAAAGCCGCGTGCGCTTAAGGGACACGTGGCTAAGCAGGGCTTTGCCGGGATTCTGCCGATCTGCTCTCTTATTGATATATTTCTTTTGGATTTTGTTGCCCAAGGCTACACGCCAGGTAGGATTTATATTTACCTGATGAATTTGTCTTTTCTCCTCAAAAGCCTCCAAAGTGAAATCTCCAATTCTGTATGTATTTGCATTATTCCATCTTGTATGGGTTCATTGCCTAGACTTTCTTCCTTACAGGTCGATCCAGTAAAGTGTGCTCCGTCGGAGCGCACTGTCACCCTGCTCTGGACGCGTGTTTTCCCTTACCCCTTATTCAGTAAGGGGAGGAAAACAAGCGGCCCACCCGCGGCACCTAATAGCGCCCTCAACATGCAAATGCATGTTGATGGCCCTATTAGGTATTCCCGAGCGATCCAGTAAGTAAAATGTGCAGCCAAGCCGCACATTTTACTCTAAGAAATTAGCGCCGCCCAAAGGTCGGCGCTAATTTCTTCCGGCGCCAGGAAAGTGCACAGAAAAGCAGTAAAAACTGCTTTTCTGTGCACCCTCCGACTTAATATCATAGCGATATTAAGTCGGAGGTCCCCAAAAGTAAAAAAAAGTAAAAAAAAAAAAAAAAATTTTTTTTGAATTCGGCCCGCGGCTGTCGGGCCGAAAACCGGACGCTCAATTTTGCCGGCGTCCGGTTTCCGAGCCCGTGGCTGTCAGCGGGCTCGAGAACCGACGCCGGCAAAATTGAGCGTCGGCTGTCAAACCCGCTGACAGCCGCCGCTCCAGGCCAAAAGGAGGCGCTAGGGACGCGCTAGTGTCCCTAGCGCCTCCTTTTCCTCGTTTGCACCGCGTCGCCTCATTTAAATACTGGATCGCTCGCACCGGCGAGGGGCCGGTGCGCGCGCCGGGAGAGCGGGCGTTCGTCCGCTCTCCCACGGACTTTACTGGATCGAGCTGTTAGTATTTCCCAAGTAATTATGCCACATACCAAAAGGAAGGCCAGGTTAAGGCCTCCAGTTGGAGTGGTAATGTCAGAACCTGGACAAAGAACTGTAACAGAATTGATAGACTCTACACAAAATACCCCTGTTGGTCAGGCCGTTGGGGGAGATGCATTAGAGCGGAATGCCTCCCCCCAGGTCATAGAAACATCATTTAGCCCAGGGGCACCGGATACTCCACCACTGCCTGGAAGAGCAGAGGGTTTTACACTAGAAAGCTCTGGAAATCTGCAGGAAGAGAACCAGAGACCTCTTGATCTGCGAAATGAACTTGAGCAGTCTGTTAAAGAGCTGGACATATCTGATCTAATGATGCATTTGAGTATTCTGGAAAAATCTATTGTTACTCCAAAGGAGACTCGTATTCCAAAGTTGTTTAATCCCTCTAAAGAAAAACAAGATAATACTGAAGTGGTTATAAAATCTGATATTCAGTTAAAAAAAAAACCTGTTAATATAACTTTAGAAAGTTTGTGGAACAATTTGGTGAAATTGGATACCTCACTTAATAAATTAACTGATCCTGTTATGAAAACAACCAACTCTTCGGTACAAAATACCGCAGAGTTGGAAAAGCAAAATAAAGAAGTAAATGCATAAGATAAACGTGTTTCACAAATTGAAAAAATTCAAAGTCATCAAATTAATGCTGAAGGAGATGTAAATAAGAGATTAGAAATTCTTGAAAATTCTAAGGTCCCTAAATTTAAGGGTTAATAATTTTCCAATTAAAAAAATGGATCCACTAGAACTATTTAGAAATTATGCAATGCAAATATTGAAAATTTCTGACAAATGTTTACCAGTGATATTGAGAGCCTTTTATTTAGGGACCTCGAAAAATATGATAAAACCAGATCAGTTAATAAAGAATAAGGAAAAAGAAAAGGAAATACCAGAATTTGAAATATCCAAAAATAACTATAAACTTATCTGATCTATTGCAAAAATCTCAGCAAGTTCTGGAAGTTAAAGTGCAGTTTGCATTTGCTACTGATAGGTATAACATAATGAAGCCTTTCTTCCGAAATCGATTAAACACCTTTTATGGGCAAAGAATATGGATCTTTCCAGATCTTATAAAAACCACCCAGATACGGAGAAAGAAATTCTTGTCTTATGGGAAAGAGGTATTAGATAAAGGTGGGCATTTCATGTTAAAGTACCCATGTAGGTGCATTATTAAGCTAGATGGAAATAGTTATCTTTTCACAGATCCAGAAGGCCATAAATGTCTCTCAGCAGCAAAATGACCGGTATTTATATTAGAAGGGTCTTAGATAATGCATATTACCTTTTTTTTTTATCCTTTAAAGCAGGGGTCCCCAACCACCGGTCCGCGGACCAGTACCGGGCCATTGGGGTTTTTTGCCGGTCCGCAGCGCCGTTCTCCCCGGCTGCCGTTCATTGGCTGCTGTTGCTGCAGGGAGGCGGGGCGAGGTTGGAGACCAGCCTCCTCCAAACCCACAACCCGAAAAGCCAATTAGTGCGTCGCGGCTGAGCTATGTTGCCGGAGCCGCGCGGGCAGGAAGGAGAAGCATCAGCCACTGCAGGTGCTCCTCCTACTTCCTGCCCCGGAAGAAAAATGTTGCCGGAGCCGCGGGCAGGAAGGAGGAGGAGCTTCAGCTGCGTGCAGAAGAGGAGCAGCACGGCCCGAGAAGACCAGGGCCGCTGCAAAGCCCATCCTGTGGCGACCCATAAAGAAGAGGCCCAGAGGCGAGTGCGTGTATGACATGAGTTGAGAGATTGTGTGTGGGAGAGACTGTATGTGTTTGCAGAGAAAGCATGTGAGAGCCTCTGTGTGTGTGAGAGACACAGCATGTGGGAGTGAGAGAGACAGCATATGTGTGTGAGTCAGACAGCATGTGCCAGTGAGAGCCTGTGTGTATGAATGATTGTATGAGAGAAAGCATGTGAGAGTGAGAGCCTGTGCTTAAGCAAGACAGCATGTGGGAGTGAGAGAGAGCATGTGTGTGTGAGACTCAAAGAGCATGTGCCAGTGAGAGACTGTGTGTATGAATGATTGTATGAGAGAGAGCATGTGAGCGCCTGTGTGTGAGAGAGAGAAAGATGTGAGAATGAGAACCTGACTGTGTGTTTGAGGGAAGAAGACAGATGAGAGAAAAGAAATAGAAAAAGAGGCAATATAAAAAGAATTGGCAAAAAAATAAGAAAGGGAAGGTGAGAAAAAAAAAAAAGCCTGTGACTAACCAATTAGAAAACTAAGATCAGACAGCAGATGTAAAAAAAAAAAAAAAAAATACTTTTTACTGATTGGCACATGTAATCTTTGGGAATGTGCAAGAGTAACACTTTCTCTATGCGGATCTCACAATATATGAGGCAGCAGAATGGGCTTCAGTGCCAGTAGCAGCAATCAGCACCTCCCCAATAGCCACGTGGCAGCAGTCACAGTGGCAGCAGAGGAATGAGAGAGGCTCTGAGGTTGTGAGGGAGCCAGTGAGAGTGAGAGCATGAGTGTGTATGAGAAAATCCAGGGGAGTAAGAGTGTGTGTGGGGGTGTCTGTGTGGATGGGGACAGAATAAGAACATAAGAAAATGCCATACTGGGTCAGACCAAGGGTCCATCAAGCCCAGCATCCTGTTTCCAACAGTGGCCAATCCAGGCCATAAGAACCTGGCAAGTACCCAAAAACTAAGTCTATTTCATGTAACCATTACTAATGGCAGTGGCTATTCTCTAAGTGAACTTAATAGCAGGTAATGGACTTCTCCTCCAAGAACTTATCCAATCCTTTTTTAAACATAGCTATACTAACTGCACTAACCACATTCTCTGGCAACAAATTCCAGAGTTTAATTGTGCGTTGAGGTCTTACAGCCTGAGTGTGGGTATAAGAGCATGAATGTGTATGTATGTGACAGTGTACGTGTGAGAGAGAATGGACTTGTGAGTATGTGTGAGAGGGAGATGATAACCTCCTAATCCTCGACAATATCAAGGTGACTGGAAATCAAAAGCTCCCATGTATGGACAGCAGGGGCTTTTTAAAATTCTTATTAGTTTTAGTTATTGTGTGTTATTTGATAAATGTGCTGTTTTGAAATATTTTATTGGTTGTTTGGGAAATTGTAAAAAATAACCCTGCCCCACCCCCCACCCCGCCTTGCCGGGCCATGGGAAAACTGGTCTTGCTTGAAGCCAGTCCCTGGTGCAAAAAAGGTTGGGGACCACTGCTTTAAAGCCGTTCAATTTGCGAGATT
This sequence comes from Rhinatrema bivittatum, assembly GCF_901001135.1. Classification (NCBI taxonomy): domain Eukaryota; kingdom Metazoa; phylum Chordata; class Amphibia; order Gymnophiona; family Rhinatrematidae; genus Rhinatrema; species Rhinatrema bivittatum. The sequence goes on along the minus strand of NC_042630.1, from coordinate 52,032,402 downwards.
TCTCTTGAATTTCCTTTTATTTATTTATTTATTTTAAAACTTTTATATACCTGCATTAGTGGGGACATCACACCGGTTCACATATTAACAGCAGATCAGAAAATACATTGTAACAGGGCGAGGGAACTTGGAGGGGGAGAACAATAGAGAAGCAAAGAGGGATAGTGAACAAGCCGATAAAGTATTAAACAAATATTTACAAACATTTACAGCATTAGTGGCATTGTATACATCAGTAACCTAAGATGATAGACAGGGGGTATAGCGGGCTGGATTAGGGGTTCTTGAGTAAGGTGCAAGGCTGGGGGCATTTGGTAACATGGTCTATTCAGGGTAGGCTCGTTCGAATAGCCAAGTTTTCAATTTCTTTTTGAACTTGATGAGACAGGGTTCGAGGCGCAGTGTGAGGGGCATGGAGTTCCAGAGTGAAGGGCCGGCAATAGAGAGGGCTCGGTCACGGGCGAAGGAGAGATGGGCAGTCTTTAGGGAGGGTACACGTAGTGTGCCACTATTGGTGGATCTGGACGGGCGGGAGGAGTGGTGGGGGGTGAAGGGGATATCTAGCCAGTTGGAGTTGTGTGAGTGGATAGATTTGTGTATGATGGTGAGGGCTTTATAGTGGATACGGGAGAAGATGGGAATCCAATGGAGATTTTTGAGAATCGGGGTGATGTGTTCGTATTTGCGTGTGTTGGAGATGATCCTTGCTGTTGCATTTTGCAACATTTGCAGGGGTTTAATTGTGGCGTAGGGGAGGCCTAGGAGGAGGGCGTTGCAGTAGTCCAATTTGGTAGCAATGGTGGCCTTGATCACTGTACGCAGATCTTGGGGGTAAAAGCAGGGGTTTCAGTTTTTTTAGGACGTTAAGTTTAAAAAAGCCTTCTTTGAGTATGGAGCTGATGTATTTCTTCATGTTTAGGTGTTGTTCAAGGAGGACACCAAGATCCCTTATGAATGGTTGTGCGGTGGCGATGTTAATGTTGGGATTGTTGGCAAGAGGTAGGGGGAGGGTGGTATGAGGGGAGCTAAGTAGGATCTCAGTCTTGGTGGCATTGAGAGCTAGATGAAGGTTGGTAAGGAGAGAGTTGATGGCATCAAGGCATTTCTCCCAGTGCTTTAGGGCATCAGAGATGGAGTTTTGAATGGGGATGACGCTTTGGACATAGTCGGCATAAAGATAGAATTTAAGGTTAAGATCGGAGAGGAGTTGACATAAGGGAACAAGATAAATGTTAAAGAGGGTGGAGGATAGTGATGAACATTGGGGAACTCCCTGTTGCAGGGGGCGAGGGTTGGATATGGTTTCACCAATTTTAACAGCGAAATTCCTGTTTGAGAGGTAGGAATTAAACCAGGCGAGGGCAAGGCCTGAGATGCCGATGCTTTCTAGTCGGGTAATGAGATGATTGTGGTTGATGGTGTCAAAAGCCACGGAGATATCAAGAAGGGCAAGGAGGTAGCTGCGGCCTTGGCCCAGGCCCCTGAGGAGGTGGTCAGTGAGGGTGAGGAGGAGCGACTCAGTATTGAAGTGTTTCCGGAAACCAAACTGGGAGGTATGGAGGATTGCGTGATTTTCAATGTAATCCATGAGTTGTGCATTGACAACTCTTTCCATTAGCTTGGCAATAAAAGGAAGGTTGGAGATCGGGCAGAAGTTGGAGGGATCCTTTGGGTCTAAGGAGGGTTTCTTTAAGAGGGGCTTCACGACAGCGTGTTTGAGTGAGTCAGGGACTGTTCCGTGGGTGATTGAGCAGTTGATAATATCTGCAATTGCTCAGGCAATGGTGGAAGGGACAGCCAATAGTGCTTTGGGTGGAATGGTGTCACTGGGGTGGGAGGCTGGTTTGGTTTTTTTTAAGGATGTTTTCCACTTCTTTAGAGGAGGTGAGGTCGAGGGCAGACAAGTTGGGGTGAGAGGGAGAGGGAGGTGTGGGAACAGACTGATAGGATTGGTCGGGTGACGTGGGGAATCTTGAGAGGAGATTGGTGATTTTACTCTGGAAGAAGGTGGCGAGTTCTTCGCATTTGGAGGCTGCGTCTGAGTCAGAGATAGTGGGGGGGGGAGGGGCTTTGGTGAGACTTGAAACATATGAGAAGAGTACTTTGGGGTTAAATCTGTAGTCATGAATTTTCTTGGCATAGAAGTCTCTTTTTTGTTTTAGAGTGGCAATTCTGTAGTTGTGTAAAGCTGATTTGAAGATGGAAGAGAGCTGGAGGGACGGATCCTTTCGCCATTTTCTCTCTTTTTGTCTGAGGTCGGTTTTTAGAGCTTTAAGCTCGGAAGTGTACCATGGTTTTCCTGGTTTGGAGGTGGGACTTAAAATTCGTTTAGAGGGTGGACAGAGTTTGTCCACTATGTCACCTGTGAGGCTATAACATGAAGCTAGAGCTGAGTCAGGGTTGTTGCAAACTAGGTTAGGAAGGGAGGAGGATGGAGCCACTGCTAGTTCATCACTGGAACAGGATTTTCTGGAGATTATGGTGGAGTTGTGGGCGTGATTTGTGGGGGGGGGGGGGGGGTATTGGTGGACAAGATGCTTTCTATTAGGTAGTGGTCGGACCAGGGTACCGGGGTACAGGAGGGAGTGGTGTTAGTGTGGACCTCAGAGTTAATGAACATCAGGTCCAGAGTGTGACCAGCTTTGTGTGTGGGGGAAGTTATGATTTGATGGAATCCTAGGGCTTGCAGAGATTTGATGAAGGTTTGGCATGATGGGGAGGGTGGGGAGGCATCTACGTGGAGATTAAAGTCCCCAAGAAGGATGGTAGGGATATCGGTGCTGATTGAGTCAACTATAAATTCTATGAAAGGTGAGGGGTTTGATTCCAGGAGAGTAGGGGGAGAGTAAACTAGGCAGATTTGCAGGACGGGGGATTTGAAAAGGCCTATCTCTATTTTAGGTGGAGAGGCTGTGTGGATATGTTTGAGCTTAAGATGTTTCTTAGCAGCTAGGAGTAGGCCTCCTCCTCTTTTTTGTGGTCTGGGAATGGAGAAAATCTCGAACTCGGAAGTGGGGAGTTGGTTGATGAGAACCGTATCAGTTTCTTTGAGCCATGTCTCGGTGACCCCACAAAGGTCTGGCTTGCAATCAATTAGGAGATCATTGAGAATAGGTGACTTTTTAACAAGGGACTGGGCGTTGAAAAGAATTATGGAGAGGGTAGTGAGGCCTAGGAATTGTGTTATGGGGGAGGTGAGGATGGGGATTAGCGATTTGCGCAGGGGGGAGGAGGGTGGGTAAAGGAAGGGGGTAAGCGGTAAAGGGGCCGGTGGAGGCAAGGGATGGGTACATTGTCGCTTGAGGGGGGGTTGAAAGGACGTGTGTCGTGGGTGGAGGTGATTAGATGAAATGTGGTGAGGAGGGGGGAGGGAGCTGAGGGGTGCTGGGGGGGAAGAAGAGAGATGAAGTAGTAGTAGTGGGCTGGGATGGGTACAGCCAGTGGTCCTGTGGAGAAAAATGCTGGAGATACAGTAGTAACCATGTGGGAAAGTTGCAAATCGTAACAGCAGGGGGTAAACAAATGCTAGTGGCGGAGGATTCCTCTAGACGGTGGACGAGTGTGCAAGTTTTAACGGGCAGGTTGAATACCTGATGGGGCACGAAGGAGACGCACGAAGGGGCGCACTAAGGGGCAGGCCCCTTAGTCGCGCACCTCCGGCGCGCGGCGCCTGTAGGTAAGGTGCCTCAATTTAAGCCCCCTACCGCCGCTAGAGAATGACGTCGTCCAGGGGCGGGACTCAGGGCCTCGGGGCGAGCCGGTCGGTGAGCAGGTCAGACGAGCCGGGCCTCCCCTCCACGGACCCCGATGGGTCTTCGCTGATCGCGGTGGAGGGAGGGAGCAGGGCTGGAGTCGAGCGCAGGCGAGCAGGACAAAGGGAGCACCTGGAGGTAAGGCGCCTCAATTTAAGCCCCCTACCGCCGCTGGAGAATGACGTCGTCCAGGGGTGGGACTCAGGGCGAGCCGGTCGGTGAGCAGGTCAGACGAGCCGGGCCTCCCCTCCATGGACCCCGATGGGTCTTCGCCGATCGCGGTGGAGGGAGGACAAAGGGAGCGCCTGGAGGTAAGGCTCCTCAATTTAAGCCCCCTACCGCCGCTGGAGAATGACGTCGTCCGGGGGTGGGACTCAGGGCGAGCCGGTCGGTGAGCAGGTCAGACGAGCCGGGCCTCCCCTCCATGGACCCCGATGGGTCTTCGCCGATCGCAGTGGAGGACCGCGATCGGTCCTGATAATTTCATTTTCTTTAGTGTAGACAGATGGACTCAGTACCAATGGGTATAGTGTGCTCCTGATAGCAGTTGAATCAATAATGACTGAAAATATGTGGGATTCTTATGTTTAATTTCCTGGTTAATAGAATATGATATGATTCAGCCATTATGATATTTCCAAAGTATTGTTTTATTTGTTGTAAACACTTAAAAAGCAATAAATAAAGAATTAAAAAAAAAAAAAGAGATTCAGAGGGATCCCTGAGACAGAGTATATGGACTGCAAACAAGTGGTAAAAGTATATGTATACAGATTTTGGGCTTGCTATCTGAATCCCCCGAGACAGCAGCAGTGATGAAGTTGGAAAGAGCCCACAGAGCACTGGGCACACCATAAGTTAACAGGCCCAGCGATATAGTAGTGTGTTTTCACAGCTACACACAGAAGGAAAAGATCGCCCTGAAAGCACGCAGAGCAGGTCCAGTAATGTAGAAATTACTTACCTGATAATTTCATTTTCTTTAGTGTAGACAGATGGACTCAGTACCAATGGGTATAGTGTGCTCCTGATAGCAGTTGGAGACTGAGATAGATTTCAATCTGACGTCAGCACTACATATACCCATTCACGAGGCTTTGCTCTCCAGTTTTCTCCTCGAAAAGCAATTATGGATATATGTGTTTGGATAATTTTTTGAGTAACTTGATTAGCTTGAGTAACTTGAATTGGTTGACATGGTTTCTAGCTGGAGACCGCCAGGACACTCAACCGAGAAGCGCCGACACCTGGTAATATGGGTGTCTGAGATAGAGATAAGGGTTGGATTACCTGTGCTTGTGTTGCACTCGGGGGGAGGTTCCCCTGAGGATTCTTGATAGCGAGGCAGCCATGGGCAGGGTGCTAAGTCCATCTGTCTACACTAAGGAAAATGAAATTATCAGGTAAGTAATTTCTACATTTCCTAGCATGTAGCAGATGGACTCAGGATCAATGGGATGTACAAAAGCTACTCACGAATCGGGTGGGAAGCTGCCCATGGCCCATTTAGTACTGCCCTTGCGAATACTGTGTCCTCCTTGGCCTGAACATCCAGGCGATAGAATCTCGAGAAGATGTGGATGGAGGACCACGTTGCCACCCGACAGATCTATGCGGGTGACAGCATCTTGGTTTCTGCCCAGAACACTGCCTGGGCCCTTGTGGAATGGGCCTTGATTCGTAGAGGTGGAGGCTTGCCTGCCTCTATGTAGGCCGCCTTGATTACCTTCTTTGATCCAGCGGGCTATGGTTGTCCGCGAGGCCGCTTCTCCTTGCTTCGAAGAACGAACAGATGATCCGTCTTTCGTACAGGTTCCGATCTTTCCATGTATCGGACTAGGAATCTGCAGACATTCAGGTTGCAAATAAGGCGTGAGTCTTCCGAGTCCTTATGCTCATCTGGAGATGGCAGCGAGATAGTTTGGTATAGATGGAAGTGAGAAACCACCTTTGGCAGGAAAGAGGGTACCGTGCACAGCTGTATGGATCCCGGCGTAAATCTGAGGAACGGCTCCCGGCATGATGCTTGAAGTTCGGAGATTCGACGGGCTGAGCAGATTGCCATGAGGAACGCCATCTTCAAGGTCAGGAGCTGTAGGGACAGACCGTGAGTTGGTCTGAATGAAGCTCCCGCTAGGAAGTCTAACACTAGATTGAGATTCCATAGGTGTATCGGCCACTTTAGGGGTGGCCGAATGTGCTTGATCCCTCTTTTAAAAAGTGGGAGATGTCTGGGTGGGCCGCTAGGCTGGTGCCATCCACCCTGGTTCTGAAGCTGGCCAGAGCAGCCAGTTGCACCTTGATGGAGGTGTTTAGGGACAACCCTTTGTACAAGCCATCCTGCAGAAATTCCAGGATCATGGGGATTTTGACTGTCCGTGTAAGGATGTTGCGGTCCTCACACCAGGCTTCGAATATTTTCTATACTCATAATAAGTTAAGGAGGTGGAGAACTTGCACGCTCGGAGCAGCGTGTCAATCACTGGTCCTGAGTATCTGCTCTTTTTCAGGCGAGACCTCTCAATGGCCAGTCCACAAGCGAGAATCTCGTTGGGTCTTTGTTGAGGATCGGTCCTTGCTTGAGTAGATCCCTGTGTGGAGGTAGGCGTAGAGGGTTTCCCGCCAGAAGTCTTCACATGTCCGTGTACCATGGTCTTCTTGGCCAGTCCAGGGCCACTAGAAGTACCAGCCCTCTGTGGTGTTCTATCTTGTGGATGATTCCGCCCAGTAGTGGCCATGGAGGGAAGACATACAGTAGGTCCCCTCCTGTGGCGAGGTCTGGACAGGGCGTCGATTCCCTGGGACAGCGTTCCCATCTTCGGCTGAAGAACTTGGGAACCCAGGGACCCGGTTGCCAGAAGATCCATGGCTGGAGGTTCCCCAGTGGTTTACTATTTACTGGAAGGCTGCTGTGGACAGTGTCCATTCCCCTAGATCCAGACTCTCTCTGCTGAGGTAGTCTGCAGTGACGTTGTCTTTTCCTGCGATGTGGGTGGCTGATATCCCCTGTAGGTTTTATTCTGCCCACGTCATTAGGGGCTCTATTTCCAGGGACACCTGCTGGCTTCTGGTTCCCCCCTAGCAGTTGTAGGCAACTGTTGTGGCATTGTCCGACATGACTGACTGATTTGCCCCGGAGTCTGTGGCTGAACCGTAGGCAGGCTAGTCTGACTGCTCGGGCTTCCAGTCGGTTTATGTTCCATGCTGACTCTTCTTTGTCCCATTGTCCTTGAGCCATTAGCTCCTGGCAGTGGGCTCCCCATCCCCACAGGCTGAACAAGGTCTATTCCAGTGGGGATAGGCTTGTTCCCTCGCTCAGATGGTCTTCTTGTAGCCACCACTGTAGTAGGTTCCAAACCTTCACCGGTAGCCGGAGGGGGGCGGAGTAGTTCTGAGACATCTGGTTCCACCGTGACAGTAGAGAATGTTGTAGGGGCCGCATGTGGGCCCTTGCCCACGGGACAACTTCTATGATTGATGCCATGAGCCCGAGGACTTGGAGATAGTCCCATGCCGTGGGGGAGAGTGGAGTTCAACAATGCTCGTAGTTGTTCCATCAATCTGCTTCTCCTTGTAGGGGGAAAAGTGACTTTGTTCCCTTTGGTGTCGAACTGGACTCCCAGGTACTCTAGGGATTGGGAGGGCTGCAGGTGGCTCTTGGGTGTGTTAACGACCTACCCGAGGTTCTGCAGTAGTTCCATGATTCTGGTGCCTGCTTGATGGCTTTCCTTTGGCGATTTTGCTCTAATCAGCCAAACATCCAGGTATGGGTGCACAAGGATCCCTTCTTTCCTCAGTGTTGCCGCTACCACCACACCATGATCTTGGTGAACGTTCGGGGAGCTGTAGCTAGCCCGAACAGTAGAGTCTAGAACTGGTAGTGATGGCCCAATATCGTGAAGCATAGGAAACGCTGACTGAGGCGATGGATTTGTATGTGGAGATAGGCTTCTGACAGATCCAGGGAGGTCAGGAATTCTCCCGGTTGTACCGCCTTTATAACCGAATGCAGGGTTTCCATGTGGAAGCGGGGTACCTTCAGGTAGCGATTAACGGTCTTGAGGTCAAGTATGGGCTGGAATGTTCCCTCTTTCTTGGGCACGATGAAGTAGATGGAATAGTGCCCAGAAATTTGTTGGTGCGTGGGCACCGGTGTTATTGCCTTTAGGGCGAGTAGTTTTGATAGTGTGGTTTCCACTGCCTTCCTCTTGGAGGGGTTGTGGCACGGAGAAATCACAAACTTGTCCAGGGGGGAAGTCCAGGTAGTATCCCTCTCGGATGATGGATAGGACCCAATTGTCCGACGTTATTTCAACCCATCTTTGGTAGAATAGGGCAAGCCTGCCCCCTATGATCTCTTCCTGTAGATGGGTCTGCTGATTCTCATTGCCTGTTGCAGCTGGGGCCTGGGTTCTGAGCCGGCTCCTCTTTTGTTGTGTCTGTTCCGAAAGGACTGCCCCTTGCCGGCGGGGGCTTGGTAAGTGTTTTTGTATGGTCTATAACGCTGGGATCCTCTGCCCCTGGGTGACAGACGGCAGGAATCCATCTTCAGTCTTATGATGTATCAGCTATGACATAGAAACGACGGCAGAAGACCACCAAACGGCCCATCCAGTCTGCCCAGCAAGCTTTCACACTTATTTTCTTTTTTTCCTTACACTTATCTGATACTCTTAAGAACATAAGAACATAAGAAAATGCCATACTGGGTCAGACCAAGGGTCCATCAAGCCCAGCATCCTGTTTCCAACAGTGGCCAATCCAGGCCATAAGAACCTGGCAAGTACCCAAAAACTAAGTCTATTCCATGTAACCATTGCTAATGGCAGTGGCTATTCTCTAAGTGAACTGAATAGCAGGTAATGGACTTCTCCTCCAAGAACTTATCCAATCCTTTTTTAAACACAGCTATACTACCTGCACGAACCACATTCTCTGGCAACAAATTCCAGAGTTTAATTGTGCGTTGAGTAAAAAAGAACTTTCTCCGATTAGTTTTAAATGTGCCCCATGCTAACTTCATGGAGTGTCCCCTAGTCCTTCTACTATCCGAAAGAGTAAATAACCGATTCACATCTACCCGTTCTAGACCTCTCATGATTTTAAACACCTCTATCATATCCCCCCTCAGTCGTCTCTTCTCCAAGCTTGGCCCTTCTCCAAGCTTGGCCCTTATTAGTAACATTTTGGTTCTAGTTACCTTCCACCCCCACCACTGATGTAGAGAGCAGTGCTAGAGCTGCATCTAAGTGAAGTATCTAGCTTAATTGGTTAGGGGTAGTAACTGCTGCAATAAATAAGCTACTCCCCATGCTTATTTGTTTACCCAGACTATGTAATTCAGTCCTTGTTGGTTGTTGCCTGAATATAAATCCTCTTTTCCTCTTTCCCCCCTGCTGTTGAAGCAGAGAGCTATGCTGGGTATGCATTGAAAGTGAAGTATCAGACTTATTTAGTTTGGTGTAGTAACAGCCACAACAAGCAAGCTACTCCCCGGTTTTTTGTGAATGCAAATCCTTTTTACCACATTTCCTCTTGCCGTTGAAGCATAGAGCAATGCTGGAGTCGCATTGACAGTATGTTTATTGAATAAGGGTATTAATCTCCAGGTAGTAGCTGTCATTCCCGCAAGCCACCCCCATGCCTCTTCTTTTCATTCACATCCTCTAGACTTTATGGATCCACACTATTTATCCCACACCCCTTTGAAGTCCTTCACAGTTTTGGTCTTCACCACTTCCTCCGGAAGGGCATTCCCGGCATCCACCACCCTCTCTGAAGAAATACTTCCTGACATTGGTTCTGAGTCTTTCTCCCTGGAGTTTTAAATCATGACCCCTGGTTCTGCTGATTTTTTTCCCCAACAGAAAAGGTTTGTCATTATCTTTAGATCATTAAAACCTTTCAAGTATCTGAAAGTCTGTATCATATTACCTCTGCTACGCCTTTCCTCCAGAGTGTACATATTTAGATTCTTCAATCTCTCCTCATAAGTCATTCGATGAAGACCCTCCACCTTTTTGGTTGCCCTTCTCTGGACCGCCTCCATCCTGTCTCTGTCCCTTTGGAGATATGGTCTCCAGAACTGAGCACAGTACTCCAGTTGAGGCCTCATCAAGGACCTGTACAAGGGGATAATCACTTCCCTTTTCTTACTCAATATTCCTCTCTATGCAGCCCAGCATTCTTCTGGCTTTAGCTATCGCCTTGTCACATTTTTTCGCCGATTTCAGATCGTTAGACACTATCACCCCAAGGTCTCTCTCCTACTCCGTGCACACCAGCCCATCACCCCCCATCGAATACAGTTCTTTTGGATTTCCACACCCCATATGCATGACTCTGCACTTATTGGCATTGAATCTCAGCTGCCATATCTTCGACCAGTCTTCCAGCTTCCTTAAATCCCGTCTCATTCTCTCCACTCCTTCCAGCGTGTCCACTCTGTTGCAGATCTTAGTATCATCCGCAAATAGACAAATCTTACCTTCAATCCCGTCCGCAAGGTCGCTTACAAAGATATTGAACAGGACCAGTCCCAACACCGATCCTTGTGGCACTCCGCTCAACACCGCTCTCTCTTCAGGAGTAAGTTCCATTTACCATCACACATTGTCTTCTGTCTGTCAACCAGTTTGCAATCCAGGTCACCACCTTGGCACTCACTCCTAAGCTTCTCATTTTATTCTCCAGCCTCCTGTGCAGGACGTATCAAAAGCTTTGCTAAAATCTAAGTAGATGACGGAGTGCTCTTCCTCAATCCAATTCCTTAGTCGCCCAATCAAAAAAGTTGATCAGATTTGTCTGACAGGACCTTCCCTTGGTGAAACCATGCTGCCTCTGGTCCATCAATTCTGCTGCTTGTAGATAGTTCACAATTCTTTCCTTCGGCAGCGATTCCAATACCTTTCCCACCACCGAGGTGAGGCTAACCGGCCTGTAGTTTCCAGCCTCCTGTCTGCTCTTGTGAAGTGGGACCACAGTCGCTCTTCTCCAATCACTCGGCACCACTCCCATTTCCAGGGAGCTATTGAACAGGTCACACAGCAGAGCTGCCAGCACATCTCTGAGCTTCCTCAGTATCCTTGGATGAACCTCATCAGGCCCCATGGCTTTGTCCACTTTCAGTTTTCCTAGCTCTTCCCATACATTCACTTCCGTAAACGGTGTTTCATCCATTCAGCTTTCCTCCAGTTTCTTGTTAACTAGTGTTGGTCCTTCTCCGGGGTCTTCTTTAGTGAATACTGAACTGAAGTATTCGCTTAGTATTTATGCCATTTCTTCATCTGTCTCCACCTTTCAATTTCAGTATACCACTTTGGACTTTTCTCCTTTCAGTGATGTATCTGAAAAATGTTGTCACCTCACTTTACCTCTTTGGCAATCCTTTCTTCCGCTTGACTTTTCGCTTTCTTGATTACTTTCTTAGTCTCCCTCAGTTCCACCAGATATTCTTCCTTGTGTTCCTCTCTTTGTGATTCTTTATATTTCTTGAACGCTGTTCTTTTAGCTTTTACTTTGTCAGCCTCCTCCTTTGATAACCAGATAGAAAAGTAAAGAAAAGCAAGAGAAAAATGAAACCTAACAGACTAGTTGCCTTGGTAATCTCTCCTTTTAGTTTGGTCCACCTTACAGATTGCTACCTGCTGCGCAGTGGTATCACGCGCCTGCCTGGCTATGGCCAGGGATGCAACTACGCCAATCGAAGCATTAGACCCAGCAAGATCATTCCTCACGGATGCGACCTCAGACCTGGTACACGCACCTCAGCCAGAAGCCTCTCATCCATAGTGGCAGCCAGAAGACAGCTCTGGCTCCGAAGCTGGTCAGCCAACGCAACCTCTAAGACGAGGCTCATGAGAATGCCCTTTAGAGGAACACTCATTCGTAAGCGACCTGGACAAATCAGCCGACAAATGGGGCGAGTCCCCAGTACTCCGTCTACCGTAGGACAGGAACAAGAGGAACCAACGCCCCTCTCGGTGCTTCCTGGTCCTCCTCCGGGCGGTCTCCGGCTGCGGGGGAGAGGGAATTACCTTCACCATCGCTCTCGGTTCTGCACCCGCTGCCTCTCAGCCGCTCCCTTTCCCGGGGGCTACGTCCACGCCGGGACAGAGGCTTACTTCTGAGGGATCTCTGAAATCACCTCAGGAAATCTCGACTGGGGGAGGAACCCTTAGGTATCACCACAGGAGAATGGGCCTCGTTTTGGAGGTAAGATTTTGTTTCTTCTTTAAAATTGGAGTTTGGTTTTCTAACGCTGTGCAAGCATGTGTGAAGTCCCGAACTGCTATGGAGATGGAAAAAACTGGAGAGCAAAGCCTCGTGCATGGGTATATGTAGTGCTGACGTCAGATTGAAATCTGACGCCGTCTCCAACTGCTATCAGGAGCACACCATACCCATTGGTCCTGAGTCCATCTGCTACACATTAGGAAATATGGAAAGGCAATAAAATAGAGGTGTACCAAGACCTAGCTCCCTCTACCATCCGTAAGAGGAGAGAACTCAGATGTATCTACACTCTGTAATCACAATGTCAAATATAGATGGCTATTTCCTTTTGGCTTAAGTTTTACTATAGTTGAGTCACATCACGGATTTCTTTGTGGAGGAAGCGGTGGGGGACATCTTACAAGCAGCAGGCATGAACATTAATATTTCAACTAATGTCCCAGGAGGTGAAAGACCCAACCGGCCTCACAGCGAGATACCCAGATGGCAACACGTGGATATGGGAGGCAAGAGGCTCAGTTGTCACTCAAGTGGATCCATGCACTTTAATGATTGCCCCAGATAATTTGACCGTAGCTGTTCATCTTTTGGATTCCACTGTATGACAAGAACATACTCTATTTCCACAGCGGACTCAACCTGGTTTCATATATTATTATTCTTAGGGTCTAACCTCTTTTCTCTCATGTTTATATGTTTATTTGGGGGGGGGGGGGTGTTTAATCATGATGATGTACACACTCCTCCGAAAGAAGGTCCACTGGAGTTGGATGTGGGTTTCATTTTGATTAGTTCAGGGGAGGGGATGGGGAAAGCTGTTACAACTGCCAAGATATATAATATTGGTTACATGCGCTCTAGCATCCAGCAGGTGTTCCACACTAGTACTCAGGGGAATAGCTTCATCTCAGACCATAACCAAAACGACTGATGGCAGGGCTATGAATAATGTGCATTAATGCAAAGGGGCTTAACTCGCCCTACAAGAGGAAATCATTATTTCAAGAGGCAAGGAAGGGGCGAGCAAACATTTTTTTGTCAGGAGACATACTTGATTAAGCATACAGAACGCTTGCTCTGGGACAAATTTTATCCTCAGCAATACTTAGCGTCAGCCTCGATTAAAAGGAAATACTGTGGGGTGGGTATCCTCTTTGCACGCACATTGGTGATTGATGTTAAGGATAGCATGAGTGACCTGGACAGTAGATACATTGAGCTTAAAATTATGGTCGGCACAACTCTGTTTACTCTTCTCACCATATATGGCCCCAATACTGATCAGAGCATATTCCTGCAAAATATATCAACCTTACTAGAATCTTGGGCTGAAGGCCAAGTGATAGTAGGAGGTGACTTCAGCTTGATTAGGTATCTCTTTCTAGACAACTTGGGGGATGGGGGCAGGGGACTTCGGGAATAGAGGCAGGCCTTTAAACATTTGATCTCCGAGAGAGGGTTAGAAGATATTTGGCGGCTACGGAATCCCACTCAGCGCAATTATTCATTTTTCTCCCATGCTCACAGTACCTATTCATGCATAGACATGTTCCTTAATGACAAAGTTAGATTTCTCTGTCTACTCAAACATTGGTCTTATCACATGATCAGACCACTCCCCGATCTGGCTAGAAATTAAATTACCCACTAAAATCACTGGCAAATCCTATTGGAGACTGAATGATAGCCTCTTGAATGACAAACACTTTGTTGAGTCTTTATCAGGTGATATCAAAGAATACATGGCACTTAATGTGGACAGAATTTCTCCCAGTACCATTTGGGACTGCTTAAAAGTACTAGTCAGTGGTGCTTGTGCCTGCTCCGCATTCGCACCTACGCCTGGGAGCACACCAGAAGTTGTTGACTCTGGCTCACCAGGTAAAGGTCTCAAGTCCTCCTGTAGCTGCCAAAAAAAGTTGGTCTTGTTCAAGACCACCAGGTCTTGAACAATCTCCGGTTCTGAGCATCGACAGCCGACTAAAACAGCCAGAGGAAGGTGTTTCTATCGGAGGGAATCCGGAGATGGAAGGAGCAAGACCAAAAATTAGGGGGAATACCGATGGAAAGTTCGGGGTCCCCCTATCTTCAACACCAACACGGCATGAGGAGAGGGCTGTGGCTCCCATCGGGAGAGAAAAACCCGGTCCTCAAGGAACAGTGAGTCCTTCTAACTCATTTGTGTTACAGTCACAGCCTATTACGCTGGAAAACATTTGGTCCACCTTGATTGACTTGAAAGCAGTAATAATGACTTTAAATACAACAGTTGTAGATACACAAAATCGTATGTTAAAAGTTGAACCAGTAATATCACAACAAGTTGAAAAAAACATCAGAATTTGAGAATCGGTTCAATCGAATTGAAAAAGTTCAGACAGGGCTGATTCAGAGAGAAATGGAAAAAAATAAGAAAATAGAATTTTTAGAGAACCATTTAAGATAACAACTTGAGAATTCTTAATTTTCCTAATGTGAAGCTTATATCTCCATATGAGCAATATAAGAAATTCATGATTGAGAATTTAATGTTAACTGTGGGTGAGCTACCAGTTATTGAAAAAATATTCTTTATATCATTGGGAAAAAAAATGAAAATACAACAAAATGTTCAACAACAAAATGAAATGAATAATATCACTGCCTTCCTTGAACAATCTATGTCTGAACAAGTTGAATCCAGGGGCACATGTGTAAAATTTAGAAATGGAGACCAGAGGGATAGGATTCTCAAGTTGTCTTTGAAGTATAAAGAAAAATTGTATTTGGGTCAAAAAACTTGGACCTTCCCTGATATAACAAGAGCCACTCAGATTCATAGCAGAAGTTTTCTCCAAATGAATCAAGAAGTAAAAACTTTAGGTGCTCAATGTACTATTTATTATCCTAGTAAATGTGTTGTAAAGTTTCAGCAAGAGAGGTTTGTGTTTCTAGAACCTAGTAAGTTAAGGAAATTTCTTGATGCCAGATTACCTGTACTGAATCCTAGTCTCAGCAATGTATAAATAGGCACCACCTGTTTCCCATATAATTGTTATTACCTAATTTTTGCTCAATTATCACCTATCTTGGATCTTTATTGCTTTATAACAGGGAAGTTTGTTTAAGGGAAATATGGTTAAATGAGTTACTCTTTATATATTGTTTATGCTATATTGACTATAACCTTTTATTTTCCCTATTATGTGATAATTTGCCTGTACCTAATTTCTAGACAAGCAGAAGATGCTGTATTTTTGTTTAAAATTTCATAAATAAAAAAAAAAAGTAGTAGTCAGGGAAAAGTTGATTTCCTGGGCTAGCTTTCTTGGGAGAAAAAAAAAAAATTCTAGACAGGCTCTCCTTCAAACGCATTGCCCAACTATCGCTAAGTCACAAACTCTCCCTCAATATTAGAAAATTGGAGGAACTTTTGAGTAAGAAGGAGCTCCAAGCTTTAGATTTAGCAAAGATAGCCTTTCAGTTGGATTTGTTACATCAGCAACATTTTGAATTTGGTAATAAGGCCGGGCGTATCCTTGCTCGAAAATTAAAAGAAAGAGCAGCACAATCACATATCACCAAGATAAAAGATGCATCAGGGGCTATGTTGATATCTCTGAAGAAATCAGCATTCGCTTTACAAGCTTTTATACTGATATTTATGCATCTGATACAACTGTGGGAACCTCAGTCAGATGATTATCTAACGGGTGTGGAGCTCCAAACTCTCTCTGCAGAGACACAGATTCCTTAATGCCGAGATCACTCATGCAGAACTGTACCAGGCGATCCAAACTCTGAAGGTGGGCAAATCTCCAGGGCTCAATGGGTTTACTGCAAAATTCTACAAGGTATTTCAAGCTGAGGTGATCCCGCCTTTGCTTTCTATATTTAATGCATTGAGAGGAGAGGGCTCGTTAGCCCCCGAATTGAACCTGGCTGGCATAACTATATTGGCCAAGAGTAGGCGGGAACCCACACAGTGCAGTTCCTATCATCCCATTTCTTTAATAAACATTGACCTTACACGTTTGGCCATGATCTTAGCAACCAGACTAAGAAAGGTTGCTCCGTCCCTGATTCATGAAGATCAGTCCAGATTTATTCCAGGCTGGCTGGCTTCGGATAATGTGAGGAGAGTCCTGGAGTTAATATGGAGGGCAAAACAGGTCGACAG
Organism: Rhinatrema bivittatum; assembly: GCF_901001135.1. Taxonomy (NCBI): domain Eukaryota; kingdom Metazoa; phylum Chordata; class Amphibia; order Gymnophiona; family Rhinatrematidae; genus Rhinatrema; species Rhinatrema bivittatum. The sequence goes on along the minus strand of NC_042630.1, from coordinate 52,016,256 downwards.
TCCGTTGGTACTCCTAGCCATCAACACTGAAAAGGCCTTCGATAGGGTGCACTGGCCATACATGTTTAAAGTTCTTGCCAAATTTAATCTAGGCCCCAATTTTATTAGATGGATTCAGCAATTATACGAGAACCCAAGGGGTAGTCTAAAGATCAATGAAGAATATGTGGCTCCATTCCCTGTAAAGAGGGGTACCAGACAAGGCTGTCCCTGATCTCCGCTTCTCTTCAAACCATCTCTTGAACCATTTGTGGCTAGGGTAAGGACTAACCCTGGAGTTTGGGGAATGAAGAAGGGACCCAACGATTATAAGATATCTGTGTTTGTGGATGACCTTTTATTCACAATCACAGATCCTGAGCGCTCCTTACTGTTTTTATTAGAGGGAATGAGGGAATTTAGTGGAGTCTCTGGCTTTAAAGTTGAGGACAAATTGGAGCTTCTTAATGTATCAGTGGAGTCAGATCGCTTTGGTGATTTTGCGTGCAATACCATTCCATATAGCGAAATACTGGGTGAAATATCTCTGTATCAAAATAGGACCAGAGTACCAAGGATTTATTCTGACTGAATTACACTCCATTGTTTCGCAACCTCCAAGGTAATCTGAACCGCTGGGATAGGGAAACTCTCTCGGTCTGGGAGAACAGCAATAAAGATGAATGTACTGCCCTGCTCAGCTATCTTTTTCAAACACTTCCAATACCTGTGGCCTGACATCACACTGACCCACTGGCAGCGCAAGCTTTTCAGATTTATATGGAAGAGGAGACCACCCAGGGTGGCATGTGCCACTCTATTTCAAGAGAAACTGCTTGGTGATTTTCAAGTGTCTAATTTAACCTGGTAATTTGGAGCCTCCCAACTAAGTATGTTTCTTCACTGTCATTCTGGGGGAACACCAACCCTGGACAAGGATAGCATCACCGATTAGTGATGCGCCACTGCTACACATTCGGGTCTGGCAGAGAGGGCATACTGATTATAAAGATCTTTCCCCCTTTATGCAGCTAATATTTCAAGTATGGGAAAAGTGGAAAATCAGAATAGTATGTAATAAACAAGTGTACGATCTGACCTCATTTATATATGATAAATTCTTTCCACCAGGTAACGAACCCAGCATAATCACAAGATGGGGGAATAATGTTGAGATTACTACCTGATAATCTCCTTTTCCTTAGTGTAGACAGATGGACTCAGAACGAATGGGATAGTATCCGCGTGCTAGCAGTTGGAGACGGATCTGACGTCAGCACGGGGGTATATATATCCCCACAGGAAGCGTAGCAACTCAGTAATCTTCCTTGCAAAAGCTGATATGGATGTGTACTGATGCTCAGTGAAAAGTGAAAACCGGATTCCCCTGACCGATTGATAGTAGCTGGAGACCGCCAGCATTCCCAACCGGAAGGCGTTGACACCAGGTAGAGCGTACGCTCTTTATGGAACAGAAGACATGGCTTACCTTGAATCTGTGAAACCCATGTACACAGGCAGCTGGGCGGGATGCTGAGTCCATCTGTCTACACTAAGGAAAAGGAGATTATCAGGTAGTAATCTCAACATTTCCTGGCGTGTAGCCAGATGGACTCAGAACGAATGGGATGTACAAAAGCTTTACTCCCAGCCTGGGCGGGAGGCTGCCTGAGGACCATGTAGTACCACCCTTGCAAATGCTGAGTCCTCCCTGCCCTGGACATCCAGACGGTAGAACCTGGAAAAGGTATGGAGGGAGGACCACGTCGCCGCTTTACAGATTTCTGCAGGCGACAGCATCCTGGATTCTGCCCAAGATGCCGCTTGTGCTCTGGTAGAATGAGCCTTGACATGTAGAGGCGGAGACTTCCCGGGCTCCACGTAAGCTGCTCTGATAACTTCTTTAATCCAGCGGGCGATGGTGGGCCGCGAGGCCGCTTCACCTTGCTTCCTCCCGCTGTGCAGGACGAACAGATGGTCCGTCTTTCGTAGTTCTTGTGTCACTTCCAGATATCTGGGCAGCAATCTGCCAATGTCGAGATGGCGCAATAAATGCCCTTCTTCAGATTTCTTCAAACCCGCCGTGGTAGGCAAGGATATGGTTTGGTTAAGATGAAACTGTGAAACCACTTTAGGTAGAAAGGAGGGAACCGTACGAAGATGGATAGCCTCAGGAGTGATTCTGAGAAAGGGATCACGGCAGGACAGTGCTTGCAGCTCTGAGATGCGGCATGCCGAACATACCGCCAGTAGGAACACCATCTTCAAGGTTAGAGAACGGAGAGATAGTCCCCGAAGGGGGTCTAAAGGTGGATCCTGCGAGGAAATCCAAAACAAGATTGAGGTTCCATAAGGGCACAGGCCACTTTAGTGGCGGACGAATATGCTTGACTCCTTGCAGGAAGCGAGAAACATCTGGGTGCCTGGCGATGGTCTTGCCATCCCTCCTGGGACCATAGCAAGACAGCGCAGCCACCTGAACCTTGATGGAGCTGAGGGAGAGACCCTTCTGAAGTCCAACCTGCAGGAAATCCAACACAATAGGGATTGTGGTCGCATGTGGATTGGTGCCGTGAGTGTCACACCATGCTTCGAATATTCTCCAGATGCGAACGTAGGTGAGGGATGTGGAAAACTTGCAAGCTCGGAGGAGTGTATCAATCACGGGCTCCAAGTAACCTTTTTTTCTTCAGTCTAGCCCTCTCAATGGCCAGACCGTAAGAGAGAATTGAGCTGGATCCTCGTGGAGGATGGGACCTTGATGTAGAAGGTCCCGGAGAGGGGGCAGGGGAAGAGGCTCCCCTGCCAGTAGTCTTCTCATGTCTGCGTACCAGGGTCTTCTTGGCCAGTCTGGTGCCACTAGAAGAACTAGGCCCCGGTGTTCCTGAATCTTGTGGATGATGGCGCCCAGCAGCGGCCATGGAGGAAAGGTGTATAGCAGAGTCCCTGGAGGCCACGGCTGGACCAGGGCATCGATTCCGTGTGAGAACGAGTCGTGCTTGCGGCTGAAGTATCTGGGTACTTGAGCATTGGACTGGTCCACCAGTAAATCCATGTCCGGAATTCCCCAGTGATCTACAATCATCTGGAAGGCTGTGGGTGACAGCTGCCACTCTCCCGGATTTAGGCTTTCTCTGCTGAGGAAGTCTGCTGTGGTATTGTCCTTCCCGGCAATGTGGACGGCGGAGATGTCCTGAAGATTCGCCTCCGCCCAAGTCATCAGAGGGGCGATCTCCAGAGATACCTGTCGGCTTCTGGTTCCGCCCTGACGGTTGATGTAGGCCACCGTGGTGGCGTTGTCGGACATCACTCTGACTGCTCTGTTCTTTAGTCTGTGAGCAAATCGAAGGCATGCCAATCGGACTGCCCGGGCCTCTAGACTGTTGATGTTCCATGCTGACTCTTCTCACCGCCCTTGTGTGGTGAGTTCTTCGCAGTGTGCACCCCAGCCGCTCAGGCTGGCATCTGTGGTGAGCAAGGTTCACGTGGGTGAGGACATCTTCGACCCCCTGCTCATGTGGTTGGACTGGAACCACCACCGCAGCTGGGTCCGCACTCTGGCTGGCAGAGGAAGGTGCGTGGAATAGTTCCGTAGACGGGGGCTCCAGCGAGAGAGCAGGGAGTGTTGTAGAGGTCTCATATGGGCCCTCGCCCAAGGTACCACTTCCAGGGTGGACGCCATGAGACCAAGAACCTGCAGATAATCCCAGGCAATGGGCCGACTGGCTCCCATCAAATACTGGATACGCTGCGGAAGCTTCAACTTTCTCTTGGTAGTGAGACTGACTGTGTCTGCCCGGGTGTCGAACTGTATTCCCAGGTATTCCAGGGACTGGGAAGGCTGTAGGCAGCTCTTGCTGAGGTTGATTACCCAGCCCAAGCTTTCCAGAAGGGCGATTACCCTGTCGGTTGTCCGAAGGCTCTCCTCTCGAGATTTCGCCCTGATCAGCCAGTCGTCTAGGTAGGGATGGACCAGAATTCCTTCCCGCCTGAGGGCCGCTGCTACCACTACGACCACCTTGGTAAATGTCTGTGGTGACGTGGCCAACCCGAAGGGCAGAGCCCAGAATTGGAAATGGCGTCCCAGAACCTTGAAGCGTAGGTAGCGCTGATGATCCGGATGGTTCGGGATATGCAGGTATGCCTCTGACAGGTCCAATGCCGTGAGGAATTCTCCTGGCTGTACTGCAGCCTTGACTGAGCGCAGTCTCCATGCGAAACCTCGGTACCCGCATTGAGGTCCAGCACAGGCCGAAAAGGACCTGACTTGAGGTCCAGCACAGGCCGAAAAGTGCCCCCCTTCTTGGGTACCATGAAATAAATGGAATAGTGTCCAGAATTCACTTCCCAGGCAGGTACTGGGATGATGGCTTTCAAGGACAGGAGCCTCGCCAGGGTAGCTTCCAATGCTGCCTTCTTGTGTATGGGACATGAAGATTCCACAAACTTGTCCGGAGGGATATGATGAAAGTCCAGATAATATCCCTCCCGGATAATGGCGAGGACCCACTGGTCCGACGTAATCTCGACCCATCTGGGGTAGAAGAGGGTTAACCTGCCCCCTATGGCTCCGTCCCCCAGATGGATCGGCGGATTCTCATTGGGAGGCGCGGCCGGGACCCGAGCCCGGGCCCGCTCCCCTCTTGCGCTGCTTGGTCCGAAAGGACTGATTCCTGGTCGGAGGACGTGGTGCCTGGTAGCGACCCCTGTAAGGAACAAAGCGCTGGGAACTCCTGCCCCGGAGGGCCTTGGAAAGGTGCGCTGTCCCCTTCTGAACCGATCTTCCGGCAGTCTGGGCACTGGAGAGGCACCCCATGTACTGGCCAGTTTATCAAGGTCGCTGCCAAAGAGGAAGGAGCCCTTGAAGGGCAATCTGGTGAGGCGTGTCTTGGAAGGTGCATCAGCTGACCATCTCCGGATCCAGAGCTGCCTCCTGGCAGCTACAGAGGATGAAATCCCCTTAGCTGTCGTCCGGACCAGGTCAGATGCAGCATCCATGAGGAATGAAAGCGCGGACTCCATGTCTGCCGCTGGAGCGTTGTTTCTAACCTGTGACAAACAGGCACGCGTCACCACCGTGCAGCAGGTTGCGATCCGCAAAGATAGAGCTGCCACCCCAAAGGTCTGTTTCAGAATGGCGTCCAGTCGCCGGTCATGAGGCTCCCTGAGGGCCGTCCCCCCTTCAACTGGAATGGTAGTGCGCCTGACCACAGCGCTAATCAAGGCGTCCACCTGAGGGCACGCCAGCAGGTCCTGGATAGCCGGTGCCAATGGGTACATGCTCGTCAGAGCCCGACCCCCTTTGAAGGAAACCGCTGGTGCCGCCCATTCTAAATTTATCAGTTGTTGTGCCGCTTGTAAGAATGGAAAATGGCGGGCTGTAGGACCAAGACCTTCCAGCAGGGGGTTCTGCGCAGAGGGTACCGCAGCGCTGGGACCTGTAATATCCAATTCCGCCAGACACTGGGACACCAGGTCGGAGAGATCCTCTTTAGGGAAGAACCGCCTCATGGTTCTATATGGCTCAATCCCTGGGGGAAGGTCCCCCTCGTCCGGGGGTTCGGACTCGTCCGGTGAGAGCTCCTGGTCTGACTGATCCAGACTGTCCAGCGGCGGGGGGTCCCACTCACGATAAGGGCATGAGGGTCCAGGAATAGGATCCGCAGGAGCCGCCACCGCAGCAGCAGCCGCAGCCGCCGCTGCAGTCGCAGCCACCGCAGGAACAACAGGAACCGCAGGGCCTGAACGGGAAGCCGTTTGCATCTGTACGAAGGCATGAATCCTCTTAAAGAGATCCACCCAGGAAATTGAAGCAGCCTCCAATCGCCGGGGTACAAGATCCCCCGGGATTCCTGATTGGTCGAGACTGCCCCCTAAATCCGGGGTAGCCCCTGGGGAACTGTCAACAAATCGTGGTTGAGACCGGTCCTGGCCTGAGGGTCCCACGGCCTCCTCAAATTGGGCACATAGGGAGTCTGGCTCTTCACTGCGCGTGGCTCTAAGCTGGCATGCAGAGCAGAGGCCAAGGGCTTTAATGCCTGAGGCAGGCGGCGCCGCCGAAGACGCTGCTGCGTTCTGATCCATGGACAAATATGCGCTGAATGCTTAATACAACAGGCGCGCTCTAATAATAATATGCGGCAGCAATAGGCGCTTAATACAACAGGTGCACAATAATAAGAATATGCGGCAGCAATAGGCGCTAAATACAACAGGCGCGCAATAATAATAATATGCGGCAGCAATAGGCGCTTAATACAACAGGCGCACAAGAATAATAATATGCGGCAGCAATAGGCGCTTAATACAACAGGCGCACAAGAATAATATGTTCTTAGCAATAGGCGGCCAAGAAAACAGCCCAATTGTATGCAATATGCACTCAGCAATATGCAGTTTTCAACAGGCTCTCAGCAATAAGCGGTCAGCAATATACGCTCAATGGCACTCAGTAAGCTTTCAGCAATAAGCAGTCAGCAATATACGGTCAATAGTATTCAATAGGCTCTCAGCAATATGCGGTTAGCAATATACGCTCAATGGCATTCAATAGGCTTTCAGCAGTAAGCGGTTAGCAATATACGCTCAATGGTATTCAATAGGCTTTCAGCAATATGCGGTTAGCAATATACGCTCAATAGCATTTGATATGCTCTCAGCAACAGGCGGTGTAGCAATGCATGCTCAGTGGCATACAATATGCTCTCCGCAACAGTAAGGCAATATACGCACAAGGAGGAATAAACCTGCGCCTATTACCAGCGCCCTACCTGAACGAGGCCCACAAAATGGCGCCCTCCACGGCGTGCCACGCCGCCGATCCTCTGTTCCTTTGGAGACCCGAAACACGAGAGTACGCCTCACCTGAACCTCGGCGCTTCTCGGCTGGAACCCAGGCGGTCTCCGGCTGCGGGGAGAGCGGGCAAATACCTTCACCACCGTGTTTGAGGATATGCACCCGCTGCCTCGTCCACGCCGGGACCGAGGCGCCTCGTAAGCCTCACCCGAACCTCGCCCGGGGGCTGTGTCCCTGCCGCGCTTCGGCCGGACCGAGGACTTAACCTCCGGGGGGACCACGGAAATCACCCCGGGCAGCTCAACTGGGGGAGTGACCTTCGGGTATCACTGCAGGAGCGCGGGGCTCGATATTTTAGCAGAAAGTAGAAAGTAGAATCTAAAAGTATAAGAAAAGAGAAAAATTAAAGTAGTCTTGGAAAGCACGCTCAACTAGCGTGCAGGCACTCCAAACTGCTTTGGAGACGGAAATTACTGAGTTGCTACGCTTCCTGTGGGGATATATACCCCGTGCTGACGTCAGATCTGTCTCCAACTGCTAGCACGCGGATACTATCCCATTCGTTCTGAGTCCATCTGGCTACACGCCAGGAAAAGGCCTTTATAAATGGGATGGGCAGAAACTTCTAAATTTTTCCGAATTACAATGCCTACATAAACTGCCTGACACAGACATATTTGCATAGAACCAAGTCCTGCATTATTTCGCCATGGCTCACATAGGTTCAGAATTCCGCAAGAGTAAATCCCTTTTTGAAAATTGATGTTCCCAATCCAATAGTTACCAAACCAATAACTAGAATTATCACTATTATCAAGGAGACTTTTCAAGGCAAGGCAACCTTTTAGCGAGCATGGGAACGAGACTTGGGGGAAGTCTTGGAGGACAAGGTATGGGATCAAATCTTTACTGCTATTAGTAGAAGCTCTGCGTCAACCACCATAAAAGAAAATGGATACAAGGTACTATACCAATGGTACCTAACTCCAGAAAAATTATGCAAAATGTATGGAGGAACAGAATCTTTGCTGGAAAGGATGTGGGCAAGTAGGGACCTTCCTACACATGTGGTGGGAGTGCCAAAATGTGAAAAAGTTGTGGGAGGCTAAGTGATTTTGTTTACGTGTTAACCCGCATCACTATTCCCACATACCCTAAGGTTTGCCTGTTGTATGCACCCTTCGCTGCAGGCTCCTTACACGCACAATGGTGGGATACATCAGGTGTTCTCTGCTGTTAAGTGTGAATTAGCTTTGTGGTGGCGCAAGGCTAAAATACCCTCCCTGAGTCACTTTTGTTCTAGATTAGATAAAGTATTTTATATGGGGAAGCTGACAGCTATTTGATGTGATTGTCTGAACAGTTTTAAAAATATGGCAGCCCTATACTAGTTGGCAGGAGGGAGAACAAGCCAGCTCCAGCTGATATGCATACGTATTAGACTCACTTTTTGGGATGTAAACTGCATGGTACATATGCCCGGTACGACGTTATTCACAACTGGGGATATTATTTTATTTATTTATAACTTTTATATACAGAGGTTCAATTAACAGAATTAAATTATCACTTCGGTTTACATTACAACCAGCAAACGACAACAATGACAGTCTTGTCTTACACTGAACAAGGTGGAGAAACCTGGATAAACATAACTTGGGAGAAAACAGTGAAAGTGTTTTGACATATTAGCATATCAATATTACACCTGTATTATCTGATTCTGCAAGTAAGCTATCACCAGGTTCTGGAGCATTGTCACTAGGGTAGGGGATGGGTGGGGACGGGGGGAGAAAGCAGAGTTGCTTACCTGTAACAGGTGTTCTCCCAGGACAGCAGGATGTAGTCCTCACATGTGGGTGATGTCACTGGATGGAGCCCTATCACGGAATACTTTCTAGAAACTTTGACTGGCACACTGAACATGCCCAGCATGCCATAATCCCTGCAGCCACAGGGGTCTCCCTTCAGTCTCATTTGTAGCAAAAGGCGCGAGCATAAAAAATAAAATAAAACGTTACGGACCCAACTCCATGGGGTGGCGGGTGGGTTTTGTGAGGACTACATCCTGCTGTCCTGGGAGAACACCTGTTTCAGGTAAGCAACTCTTTCTCCCAGGACAAGCAGGATGGTAGTCCTCATATGTGGGTGATTAGCAAGCTACAGGCTGACTCATATTTGTGTGTTTCAACAGCATACAACTTGTGCAACAGGCACAACAAGCGGTGTTCTGCTGGGAAATATGAGGCAGCCTGAAAATCACAGCAAACAGATGTGGAAGGAGTTGGGATTATACTGGAAATAAGTTCAAGACAGATTGGCCAAAGGCGGAGTCTTGACATCCTCTATCCAGGCAGTAGTGTGCTGCAAATGTGTGGCGAGAGCTCCATGTTGCAGCTTTACAGATGTCAGCAATTAGTACTAAACGGTTGTGTGCTACTGACGTTGCCATTGCTTACTGAGTGCGCCTTCACTCATCCCTGAAGAGGAAGGCCTGCTTTCTCATAGCAGAATTCGATACAGTCTGCTAGCCAGTTGGAGAGAGAATCTGCTTACCCACCGCAACTCCCAGTTTGTTTTTATCAAAAGAAAAAAAAAAAAAGAGTTGGGTGGATTTCCTGTGGACTGCAGTGCAGTCTAGGTAGAATGCAAAGGGCACGTTTACAGTCCAAGGTGTGTAAAACTCTCTCACCCTGGTGAGAGTGAGGCCTTGGGAAAAAGGTGGGTAAGACTATAGACTGATTCAGGTGAAAGTCAGTACCACCTTAGGAAGAAATTTAGGACGAGTACGGTCATGGAGGAACCTTGTATAGGGTGAGTATGTGACAAGTGTTTGTAACTCACTGACCCTCCTAGCAGATGTAATAGCTACTAGGAACAGAACTTTACATGTAAGAACATCACAGGAATGCAAAGGCTCAAACGGGGAACGCATGAGTCTTTTAAGTACTAGGTTTAGGTCCCATTCAGTAACTGGTGGCCATAGAGGGGGCTTAAGTTGTAGTAGGTCCTTCATAAACTAACTCACAAGGGGTTGCGCTGTTATTGGGGCATCCCCTACTCTCTTGTGGTATGCTGAATGGCACCGAGGTGTACCCTTACTGAGGAAGTCTGGAGACCTGAGTCTGAAAGGTGCCAGAGGTAGTCTAAGAGATGAAGTGGGGCAGGAAAAGGGATCAATACCTTTGTGTGTGCACCACATGGTAAATCTTTTCCACTTAGAAAGGTAGGATTTTTGAGTGGAAGGCTTTCTGGAAGCTACAAGCACTTGAGAGACCTCAGTTGAAAGATTGAGTGGTTGAAGAATCAAGCTTTCAACGTCCAGGCTGTGAGGGACAGCTTCTGAAGGTTTGGGTGGCATTAACATGCTGTGGTTCTGAGTTATGAGATTGGGCGCTGAGCCCAGGCAAATTGGTTGCTGGATGGAGAGGTCGAGAAGCATGGGAAACCATACTTGTTGAGGCCAGTACGGGGCTATGAGTATCATTGATCCCTTGTCCTGTTGTAGCTTCACAAGAGTTTTGGCTATCAGCGGTATCGGAGGATACTCGTAAAGTAGGCCTGTGTTCTAGGGGCGAGCAAAGGCATCCATGGCTAACGTGTTTTGTTGCCTGTGCAGGGAGCAGAATCTGTGATTCAGTTCTGATGCAAAGAGGTCGATGGTTGGTTGACCCCAGTGCTGGAAGATTCTGCTCGTCACCTAGGGATCCAGAGACCATTTGTGGAGATAGAACTGTCTGCTGAGGTGATCTGCTAGTACATTGTGTATGCCTGCCAGATAACTGGCCTGGAGATACTTGGAGTGTGCTAGGGCCCAGGCCCAGATTTGTGCAGCTTCCTGGTAGAGGAGATAAGATCCCATCCCTCCCTGCTTGTTCACGTACTACATTGCAACTGTGTTGTCTGTCTGTATGAGAACAATCTTGTGTGAAAGACAATCCTTGAAAGCAAAGAGCATAATGTATGGCTCTTTGCTTTCAAGATGATTTGAAACTTTGCTTCGAGTTGTGTCCAAGTACCTTGAGTTTGAAGGTCGTTGACATGAGCTCCCCAAACTAAGTTGGATGTGTCTGTAGTTAACATAGAAACATAGAAACATAGAAATGACGGCAGAAGAAGACCAAACGGCCCATCCAGTCTGCCCAGCAAGCTTCACACATTTTTTCTCTCATACTTATCTGTTTCTCTTAGCTCTTGGTTCTATTTACCTTCCACCCCCACCATTGAAATATCTAGCTTGATTAGTTAGGGGTAGTAGGGGTAGTAACCGCCGCAATAAGCAAGCTACACCCATGCTTATTTGTTTTACCCAGACTATGTTATACAGTCCTTATTGGTTGTTTTTCTTCTCCCCTGCTGTTGAAGCAGAGAGCCATGCTGGATATGCATCGAAAGTGAAGTATCAGACACATTTGGTTTGGGGTAGTAACCGCCGTAACAAGCCAGCTACTCCCCTCTTTGTGAGTGTAAATCCATTTTTCCACATTTCCTCTTGCTGTTGAAGCTTAGAGCGATGTTGGAGTCACAGTAAGCATGTGTATGTTTATTGAATAAGGGAATTGTCTCCAGGCAGTAGCTGTCATTCTGGTGAGTCACCCACTCTTCATTGGCGGCCTCTTGACTTTATGGATCCACAGTGTTTATCCCACGCCCCTTTGAAGTCCTTCACAGTTCTGGTCTTCACCACATCCTCCGGAAGGGCATTCCAGGCGTCCACCACCCTCTCCGTGAAGAAATACTTCCTGACATTGGTTCTGAATCTTCCTCCCTGGAGCTTCAAATCGTGACCCCTGGTTCTGCTGATTTTTTTCCTACGGAACAGGTTTGTCGTTGTCTTTGGATCATTAAAACCTTTCAAGTATCTGAAAGTCTGTATCATATCACCTCTGCTCCTCCTTTCCTCCAGGGTGTACATATTTAGATTCTTCAATCTCTCCTCGTACGTCATGCGATGAAGATCCTCCACCTTCCTGGTCGCCCTTCTCTGTACCGCTTCCATCTTGTCTTTGTCTTTTTGTAGATACGGTCTCCAGAACTGAACACAGTACTCCAGGTGAGGCCTCACCAAGGACCTGTACAAGGGAATAATCACTTCCCTTTTCTTACTCGATATTCCTCTCTCTATGCAGCCCAGCATTCTTCTGGCTTTTGCTATCGCCTTGTCGCATTGTTTCGCAGACTTCATATCATTAGACACTATCACCCCAAGGTCCCTCTCCTGCTCCGTGCACATCAGCTTTTCCCCCCCCCCCATCGAATACAGTTCATTCGGGTTTCCACTCCCCATATGCATGACTTTGCACTTCTTGGCATTGAATCTGAGCTGCCATATCTTCGACCACTCTTCCAGTTTCCTTAGATCCCGTCTCATTCTCTCCACTCCTTCCGGCGTGTCCACTCTGTTGCTGATCTTCGTGTCATCCGCAAAAAGACAAACCTTTCCTTCTATCCCGTCCGCAATGTCGCTCACAAAGATATTGAACAGGACCGGTCCCAACACCGATCCTTGCGGTACACCACTTAAAACCGCTCTCTCTTCAGAGAAGGTTCCATTTACCATCACACATTGTCTTCTGTCTGTCAGCCAATTTGCAATCCAGGTCACCACCTCGGCCCTCACTCCTAAGCTTCTCGTTTTATTCACCAGTCTCCTGTGCGGAACCGTATCAAAAGCTTTGCTGAAATCCAAGTATATGATATCAAGCGCTCTTCCTCGATCCAATTCCTTGGTTACCCAGTCAAAAAAGTTAATCAGATTTGTCTGACAGGATCTTCCCCTGGTGAATCCATGTTGCCTCTGGTCCATCAATTCTCCGGACTGTAGATAGTTCACTATTCTCTCTTTCAGCAGTGACTCCATTACTTTTCCCACCACCGAAGTGAGGCTAACCGGTCTGTAGTTGCCAGCCTCCTCCCTGTTCCCACTCTTGTGAAGTGGGACCACCACCGCTCTTCTCCAATCACTTGGCACCACTCCCGTTTCTAGGGATCTATTGAACAGGTCACACAGCGGAGCTGCCAGAACATCTCTGAGCTCCCTCAATATCCTTGGATGAATCCCATCAGGCCCCATGGCTTTGTCCACTTTCAGGTTCTTTAGCTCATCCCACACATTTTCTACTGTAAAAGGATTTATATCCATTCCACTTCCCTCCGGTTTCTTGTTGTGTAGAGATGGTCCTTCTCCAGGGTCTTCTTTAGTGAACACAGAGCTGAAGTATTCGTTTAATATTTCTGCCATTTCTTCGTCTCTCTCCACACATTGATCATTACCACCTTTCAATTTCACTATACCACTTTGGACCTTTCGCTTTTCGCTGATGTATCTGAAAAATGTTTTGTCACCATTTTTTATCTCCTTGGCAATCCTCTCTTCTGCTTGACTCTTTAAGTTTACTTATGGACCGTTAAGGATTGGCCACTGTTGGAAACAGGATGCTGGGCTTGATGGACCCTTGGTCTGACCCAGTATGGCATTTTCTTATGTTCTTATGGACCGTTAAGGTTACTTATGGAATTGGTTGCTGGAAGGGTAGGCCTGGCAGCAAGTTGGATGTATTTGTATACCAGAGAAGTAACAGACGTAGCTGGTGGGTGACATGGATCTTGAATGAGAGAGGGTGAGTGGCTTGGAGCCACTGAGATTTCAAAGTCCATTGAGTTATTCTCATGGCTAGCCTGGCCATGGGAGTGACGTGGACCGTGGAAGCCATGTGGCCCAGCAACGTTAGGAATTGATGGGCTGAAGCCGTTTCCTTTTTGCACAGAGATGTAGCCAGTCTGGAGAGTGTATCTGCGTGGTCACTGGGCAGGAAGGCTTTTGGGGCTGTGGTATCCAGCTGTGCTCCGATAAAGGTGAGGAGGTGAGAGGGATTAAGGTGGGATTTTTGGTAATTGATGAGAAATCCCAAGGAGCGTAGCAGATTTATGGTGAGGTCGAGCGCTTTGAAAGCTCCTTGTCTGGAGTGGCTCTTGATTAGCCAGTCCAGGTAAGGGAACATGTGAACGTTATTTTTGAGTAGGTGGGTGGCCGCTGCTGCTAAGCACTTCGTAAAACCGAGGTGCTGAGGCAAGGCCGAATGGTAGAACTCTGTATTGAAAATATCTGTGACCTACTACGAAGCGCAGGTATTTGCGATGATGGGGGGTTTATTGCTATATGTGAATGTGTGTCCTGAAGATCCAGAGAACAGAGCCAATCTCCTTGTTGTAGTAGGGGAAGCATGGTGTTGAGACACCATCCTGAATTTTTCCTTTTGGAGAAATTTGCTGAGTTTGCGAAGGTCTAAGATGGGGCGGAGTCCTCCTGATTTTTTTTTGAATTAGAAAATAGTGTGTGAGTAGAACCCTCTGCCTGTTTGTGTCGAGGGAACGAGTTCTACAGCCCTGGCTTGGAGAAGGGCAGAAAGTTCTGACTCCAGCATCAGTGTGTGGTCTTTTTGAGCCCACAGTGGATTTGGTGGAGAGTCTGGGGGGGTACCATGAGGAAGTTCAAATAGTATCCCTTGGTTATGATTGATATTACTCATTGGTCTGTTATAAAGCTCCACTGATGTTGGACGAGGACCAGGCGACCTCCGACAGGTATCACTGGATTTGGGTTTATTGAAGATTGGCAGCTGTTACATAGAAACATAGAAATGACGGCAGAAGAAGACCAAATGGCCCATCTAGTCTGCCCAGCAAGCTTCACACATATTTTCTCTCATACTTATCTGTTTCTCTTAGCTCTTGGTTCTATTTCCCTTCCATCCCCACCTTTAATGTAGAGAGCAGTGATGGAGCTGCATCCAAGTGAAATATCTAGCTTGATTAGTTTGGGGTAGTAGCCGCCGCAATAAACAAGCTGCACCCATGCTTATTTGTTTTACCCAGACTATGTTATTAGCCCTTATTGGTTGTTTTTCTTCTCCCCTGCCGTTGAAGCAGGGAGCTATGCTGGATATGCGTGACGTATAAGTCTTCTCCCATGCCGTTGAAGCAGAGAGCCATGCTGGATGTGCATCGAAAGTGAAGTATCAGGCCCATTTGGTTTGGGGTAGTAACCGCCGTAACAAGCCAGCTACTCCCCGCTTTGTGAGTGCGAACCCTCTTTTCTTCTCCCCTGCCGTTGAATCAGAGAACTATGCTGTATATGCATTGAAAGTGAAGTATCAGGCTTATTTGATTTGGGGTAGTAACCGCCGTAACAAGCCAGCTACTCCCCTCTTTGTGAGTGTGAATCCTTTTTTCCACATTTCCTCTTGCTGTTGAAGCTTAGAGCGATGTTGGAGTCAAGCCTGTGTATGTTTATTTAATAAGGGTATTGACTCCAGGCAGTAGCCATCATTCTGGCGAGTCACTCACTCTTCATTGGCAGCCTCTTGACTTTATGGATCCACAGTGTTTATCCCACGCCCCTTTGAAGTCCTTCACAGTTCTGGTCTTCACCACATCCTCCGGAAGGGCATTCCAGGCATCCACCACCCTCTCCGTGAAGA
Organism: Rhinatrema bivittatum; assembly: GCF_901001135.1. Lineage (NCBI taxonomy): Eukaryota > Metazoa > Chordata > Amphibia > Gymnophiona > Rhinatrematidae > Rhinatrema > Rhinatrema bivittatum. Next base: position 52,001,001 of record NC_042630.1, on the reverse strand, counting down.
AATACTTCCTGACATTGGTTCTGAATCTTCCTCCCTGGAGCTTCAAATCGTGACCCCTGGTTCTGCTGATTTTTTTCCTTAGGAAAAGGTTTGTCGTTGTCTTTTGATCATTAACACCTTTCAAGTATCTGAAAGTCTGTATCATATCACCTCTGCTCCTCCTTTCCTCCAGGGTGTACATATTTAGATTCTTCAATCTCTCCTCGTACGTCATCCGATGAAGATCCTCCACCTTCCTGGTCGCCCTTCTCTGTACCGCCTCCATCTTGTCTTTGTCTTTTTGAAGGTACGGTCTCCAGAACTGAACACAGTACTCCAGGTGAGGCCTCACCAAGGACCTGTACAAGGGAATAATCACTTCCCTTTTCTTACTCGATATTCCTCTCTCTATGCAGCCCAGCATTCTTCTGGCTTTAGCTATCGCCTTGTCGCATTGTTTCGCCGACTTCAGATCATTAGACACCATCACCCCAAGGTCCCTCTCCTGCTCCGTGCACATCAGCCTTTCCCCCCCCATTAAATACAGTTCATTTGGATTTCCACTCCCCATATGCATGACTTTGCACTTCTTGGCATTGAATCTCAGCTGCCATATCTTCGACCACTCTTCCAGTTTCCTTAGATCCCGTCTCATTCTCTCCACTCCTTCCGGCGTGTCCACTCTGTTGCAGATCTTAGTGTCATCCGCAAAAAGACAAACCTTACCTTCTATCCCGTCCGCAATGTCGCTCACAAAGATATTGAACAGGACCGGTCCCAACACCGATCCTTGAGGTACACCACTTAAAACTGCTCTCTCTTCAGAGAAGGTTCCATTTACCATCACACATTGTCTTCTGTCCGTCAACCAATTTGCAATCCAGGTCACCACCTCGGCACTCACTCCCAAGCTTCTCGTTTTATTCACCAGTCTCCTGTGCTCTGGAAACTTTTCAAAACCCAGATGCTGGACCAGACTGTGGGCCTAGTTGAGCTCTAGGTGCTTTGGGCTGGCGTGTATAACCTCTCGGAGGAGCTTTTGCAAGTCTCGCTCTAGATGCAGGTGGGTAGTACTTGCGGAAGCGGTAGAATGGGCTTCTGGAGTCCCTTCTTATGGTTTTGCATGACGAGGAGGGTGTATCAGTGGTTACTGTAGACAATTGGCGCAAGGTCTCATGGTGGTCCTTCAATTGAGTTACTACGTCTTGAATTTTATCTCCAAAGAGATTGTCTCCAGTGCACAGGAGGTCAGCGAGTTTATTTTGGACCTCAAGTCGTAAATCAAAAGCCTGCAGCCAAGCCCTTCGTCAGGCACTGATTCCAGTTGCTGATAAGCGGGAAGCAGTCTCAAAAGGAGTCATAGGCTGTGCGAACCTCATGCTTTCCTGCCTCGAGGCCCTTGTGGAGGATAGCAGTTAGACTCTCTTGATGTTGTGGAGGCAAGGAGTCTGCAGGGGCCTGGACCTGCTTCCACAGGTTTCTTTGGTATTGGGTCATGTACAGCTGGTAGGCGGCTATACGAGACACCAACATCAAGCCTTGGAACACTTTTCTACCCAGACCATCCAAGAATTTTTGCTCTTTTCCTGGAGGGGCTGAGGAATGCAGCCGCAATCGCTTTGTCTTTTTCTGTGAAGATTCAACAACTGAATGATAAGGCAGTTGTGGTTTTTAGAAGCCTGGAGCATGTTGGACTAGATATGAGGCATCTGTTTTTCTGTTGACTGGTGGAACAGTGCCAGGATGCTCCCATAGACTGTGTTGAAGATCTAGCAGGACTTCATTCACAGGAATGGCCACAATTTCTTTAGGCACATCAACGAATTGCAAAACCTCCAATATCTTGTAACGCATGTCCCCTTCTATTACCAAGTTGAAAGGAATGATTTTTGATATTTCTTTAATGAAATTGTCAAAGGAGAGGTCCTCAGGAGGATACCGCCATCTGTCTTCTGGAGGACAAGGTTCTGAAAGTAAATCCTCTGATGTAGAGGAATCGGTATCCGCCTCTTCCCATGGATCATAGGGAGTGTCCTGCCGAAATCCGGAAGGAGGGAGAACAGGCATTGATAAAAGCCTCATTGGTTTTGATGATGGGTGTACTGACATCGATGGAGGCTTTGATGGAAGTTTAGGTCCGGAGAGCCCAGATGGTCCTGGAAGTGGATCTGGCAGCGATGGAAGTGGAACCAGAATGGAAGCGGTATCGTCGTCCTTCGAGGATCCCGGGATGGGTATTGGGAACTGCGGAGGTCTCTATGGCCGACTCGGAACCGATGGAACGTGCTGAGTTGGAAAAGCACCGATGAGGGTATCGAGTCGATCTAATAGCATGGCAAACAAACATCGATGGTTCAGCGGTTGGTGCCGGTATGGGGGCTGGCGTAGAGCACTGCCTGGTAGATGAGGATATTCAGTTCCTCCCTGAAAGCTGGTGTAGACAACGTAGCTATAGCGTAAGGCAGGCTAGGCGTTACTGGCCTCTCCACAATGGGTTGTGAAGGCTTAGTACCCGGCACCAGTAGGGAACACCTCGGGGCATCGGGTGCAGAGGAGAATGGAGGCTCCTCTGACCGGGCCCTTTTCGAAGGCGGCTTGGTAGCCTTCAATGCCAATGTGACATCGGTGCTGGCACTGGGCATGGGTCAATGCTGATGCTTCCCTCGGTGTGGTCTTTCCCCCAAAGAGGATGATGCCATGGATGTCCTGGATGGCGGTGATGGACGGTCACCTCCTCCCTGTTGTTCCCGGCAAGGTTGGTCGATAGATGGAGGTTTTGACACTGGTGATGACTGGGCAGAAGTCGATGGAGCTACTTTTAATCAGAAAAGCGACTCCATTTTATCCAGACGAGCTCTTCTGCCATTGGGAGTCATCTGGGCACATTCGGGACACCAACGGACGTCGTGAGACAAGCCCAGACATAACACACTCTGTGTGGGGGTCCATGATAGACACTGTTCGCAGACAGTCTGGGCATTTTCTAAGAAGTAAACTTCAAAACTTTTCTGTGAGGAAAAAAGGTGAGAAATCTCACAAAACTCCTAAACCGAGAGGCAAACTGCAGTGTGGAAAAAAAAAAAAGAGAGACTGAAGGGAGACCCCTGTGGCTGCAGGGATTATGGCATGCTAGGCATGCTCAGTGTGCCAAAGTTTCTAGAAACTTTGACAGAAAGTATTCAGTGATAGGGCTCCGTCTGGTGACGTCACCCACATGTGAGGACTACCATCCTGCTTGTCCTGGGAGAAAATAAAATACACACACACACCAATATAGTAAATAATAAATGGCAGCCAATAAACCACTATATAGTTAGCATGTTATTTTATTTAATATAAGTTCATACCATTGTAATGCACTTTGACATTAATGTATGTTAAGCCTTCACAAATTCTGTGAGAAATGATCACAATATAGGAATGTAGAACATGGACAACATATGTTTGTATCACTTTACGTTGTGTTGCCAATAAACCTTAAATTAAAAAAAAAAAAAAGAAGAAAGAAAAGAACGCTTGCAATAGAGGCGAAGCTATCTAGGTTAAATACAAACATGTGAATGCAGATTCCATAGTAAACATTTTATTTAAAAATACTCGTATACTGTATAATTAGTATAAAAAAAAAAGTTACAATAAAAGCAGCTTACAATATCCACATATAAACAAAAGACTCCACAAACTACTACCCTCCCAAAGAATACCACCTTTCAGCAGTCAAACATTCAGTACTAAGCCATTTTATTATAACTTGCAGGTTATTTTATTTTGTATAATTAAATCCATATTTAATACAAGTGGCAGACCATAAACTGTTCAGATTTAGCTTTCTCCCTGTGCTATGACAGTTATGTACAAACAATGAATATGCATTACTGATCCATCAGGCACCAAACATTGCTCTAATAAGGTACACTAAGCTTACTGTTAAGCACGATTTTGGTAATATTTCCTTTTAAAAGGAATCTTTACTTTAACCTAAGAGATTTAAGTTTTTAGCTTCCATTCACTTCTATTGGGCATTCTGACACCTATCAGCCTGCGTTCCCTGGCCAGCAGGAAGAGGAGAGATGCCATTCTACAGGAGTATGGCGAGGGGCCTAGAATTTTTGTTCACTGATTAGAGCTGCAAGATTAGTTTAACTTTCACTTCTGACCACTGAAGTTACTGCATCAGCCTGTAAACTACTGTGTTTTATGAACAGTGGTCCCCAACTCTGTCCTGGGGGCCCACCAGCCAGTCGGATTTTCAGGATATCCACAATGAATATGCATGAGAGAAAATTTGCATTCACTGCCTCCATAACATGTAAATGTTCTCTCGTGCATATTCATTGTGGATATCCTGAAAACCCAACTAGCTGGTGGGCCCCCAGGACAGAGTTGGGGACCACTGTTTTATAAGATATGGCAGAGCAGCAACTACTTGCGATGCAGCAAGGCACATGTCAGAAGGCTGTCCTGAAAGGGGATTGGTCCTTTTCACCGACAAATGTCAGTGAAAAGGACCAATGGGGAGGCCACACCTGGGGGGGTGGGAGGGAGCTTAGGGCAGGTCACACAGGGGTGCCTAGCCATGTCGCCTAGCACCCGAGGCGCTAGGGATGCACATTTTCCCCTAACATGTCCTTTTCAGCACAGCAGATCATTTCATAACATCAGGTCCCTGGGAGAGGTGGTTGGGTGCGGGTGCTCAGCGTTGAGCGCCTGCTTTCTAGGCGCCAATACTGCATCGGCCTGCTAATTGATGGTATGCATGGGTTAGTTCCCTATGTAAATTCAATAGAAATGAAGACAATAACTTCCCCCCCCCCCCCCCCCCCAATATGCAGAGGCCTCAAAGGCTTAACTCATGTTCTCTGGAAATTTTACTCCTAGTCTGTAAGAGAGTGTGCTAGTTTTCAAGTTATGTGAGGCTGAAGAATAGCTATATCCACCACGGCAGCAGATGAAGGCGGCCAGAGGGGAGCGACCGACTGGGAGAGGATGGAGTCTGAGACACTAGTCATGATAGGGAGGTGCTGAGTAAGAAGGCATGACATTAAAGTTAGAATTAAGTGCTTGATTTACCCACCACAAAACATGAAATGAGCTGTTTTAGTGCACTTGCCATGCAAATGTTATGCAGTGACCTTGCTTTTAGAATTACTACCAACACAGCAAAGTGCACTAAAATTCAGCACGTTTAGTTTTTACTGCTGGTTTTACAGGTCACCTGAGATGAAGTTTTAACTTCCATGGGAAGTAAAATGTATTAAACCAAAAAAAAAAAGCCAGGATAGTAAAATTAAAAGTGAACTAAAATGGTACTTAACATCTCATTTTATTACCATTTTAATTTCACTAGTGACAGGTGAAAGTTAAGATTAATTCTGTCTAATCATCCAATTTGAGAGTCACAGCTGAGGTGTCACAAGTGAAAGTATAGCCCACCAGTTTGTAGTAGAGTCTAAGCTTATTTCTTGATTCAAGAGCCTGCGGAATAAATTCAGCTTAAGTCAGCCTCACATCAGTGAAGATTGCTAGATAAGATCAAGGGAACAAGTTCTGGTCTGGACATGAGCCGTGTTTCACAGAAAATGCTGTCTTCAAGGGACAAATTATAGGCAACCGTTAACAGAAGTAAGAGAGTTACTTACCTGTAACAGGTGTTCTCCAAAGACAGTAAGATGTTAAGTCCTCACATGGGTGACATCAGATGGAGCCCCAATACGGAAAACTTATCTCAAAGTTTCTAGAGCTTTGACTAGGCACACTGAGCATGTCCTATACCATGTGTCCACACCAGGCATGCCCTATACCATGTGTCCACGTAGAGTTGGCAGGCAGGTTTCATGAGGACTAACATCCCACTATCCTCAGAGAACACCTGTTACAGGTAAGGAACTCTGATTTTTCCCCCCAAGGACAAGCAGGATGGTAGTCCTCATAATGGTTGAATCCCTACCTACAGCTGCTCCCCAAAACAAAGGGGTCCAACAGACATCCAGCCAGGTGCCAATAGGCACAACAATGCTGTTCATAACAGAGGGGGACACATCCTGAATCCAAACAAAGGGCCCTAGGTTGGGAAAGATAGGTTTTACACCTCAAACAGGTTCCGGAGGACAGACTGGCTAAACCTATTGTCGAGTCAGCCATCCCTATCTAGACAATAGTGCAATGTGAATGCATAGAGAGAACTCTACTTCGCAGCCTTGCAAGCAGTTCCAGTGGAGATCTGCAACCACCAACGTTGTCATGGCTCTGAAAGAATGAGCCTTGACATGATCCCCAAGATGCAGTCTCACCTGGGCATAACAAGAGGAGATACAATCTGCTAGCCAACTGGACAGTATTTGGCAACGGCAATGCCCAAGCTCAACCTGTTCTTATAAAAGAAACAAAAAGCTGGGTGGACTGTCTATGGGCTTCTGTCCACTCCATATAGATGGCTAAGGCTTGCTTGCAGTCCAAACTATGCAGTTCTTTCACCATGGTAAGAATGGGGCCTGGGAAAGAATACTGGCAGGCAATAGACTGGTTAAGATGGAAATCAGTCACCAACTTAAGCAAGAATTTAGGGTGCATATGCAAGACCAGCCTGTCATGATAAACTTAGTGACTTATCCACCTTATACTAAGGCCAAGAGCTCGCTGACCCTGCACATTGAGTGACCACCACCAAAAATGTGACCTTCCAGGTCAGGTACTTCAGGTCACAAGTGCACAGCAGCTCAAAAGGAGCTTTCATTTGTTCAGACAATACCACATCAACATCCCAAGAGACAGCAATGGGGGGGCGGGGGGGGGGGGGGGGGTTCAATTGAAGCAGGCCCTGCATGAATCATATAAGCATAGGCTGTACAGAGATGGGCATACCATCTACACTGTGGTGGTATGCGCCTCCTGCATGGAGATGAACTGACGGATTTTTTTAATCCAGCCTCCAATAGGTGTAAAAGTAATCAGTTTTTGTGTGAGGCATGAGAACTGATCTAGGGCCTTCTGCTCACAACACACGCAAAACTTCCACTAGGAAGTCCTATGGACTGACGTGCAGGAAGGCTTTCTAGAAGCCACCAGTACCTGAGACAGCCATTGAAAAATCTAGCAGCTTAAGAATTCTTAGTTTCCCCAGGATTAGATTGCTGGCACATCGTGAACTGTTTGAGTTATCTTCTAAATATACTTTTCCTGAGCAGGCAATGTCAATTATTGTTAAAATGTATTACTTACTTTTATGGATATCAATTAAGAATATTTCCTGATATAACAAAAATCACTCAGATTAAGAGAAAATAATTTATTGCTATGAGAGAGGAAGTTCTTGCGAGAGGAACTAAGTATATGCTTCGCTTTCCATGTTATTGTATTGTTGTATATCAGAATTCTAGGTATATTTTCAGAGAACCAGAACAACTAAGGGTATATCTTGACTCCCACTCCAATTAAACTCCAAGAGCAGGCTGGCAGTAAATAAAATAAGGCATTGGTTAATTCTGAGGCAATTTTGTATAATATACATTTGTAGGTAGTTTTTCTTAGTATGTCTGCTTTAAATTACATCTTGGTCCTCCTAATTTCCTATAATAGAGACATAAATGTGAGGAAAAATGTTATTTCTGACTTTAGAATTAAGATTAAAAGAAAATTACAAACATGTCATTCTGAGAACTTTTGTTCTGTATATATATATATATATATATATTTGAAAAATTCAATAAATATTTAGGCTGTGAAAGACAGAGCCTGGGATGTTGGGATGCCGTAGCCTGCTGTTACCTTGCTTGATGAGATATGGGGATGTCCCCAGACTGATCGGTTTCCGAGACAGACAACTCTCATAGGAGTAGAAACCAGACCTCTCTCGGCCAATGAGGGGCTATGAGTATCATAGTCCCTCTGTCCTTGTGAAGCTTCAAGAGTCTTCGCCACTAAAGGAATTGGAGGATATGAGTTCAGAAGACCCTTGCCCCAATACAGGGCTAGGGTGCCAGAGGCTGGTTTGCAATCTGACCTGTACAGGGAGCAGAACAGACACCTTCCTGTTGCAGGGGGATGTGAACAGATCTACATCTGGGCTCCCCCAAAGGCGAAACATCCGATTCACCATCCCCTGGTCCAGGGACCACTTGTGGGGACTGAAGGCTTGTCCTTGACCACGCTCTCCATCCCGGGGTCAGGGCCCATGACCAGATCTGTACCACTTCCTGACACAGGAGGTACGATCCTGTGCCTCCCTGGTTGTCGATCTGGATCAGGACAACTTAGTTGGACAGCTGATCTCTGAAAGACCATAGCACATACCTGATCACCCAGAGCTCCAAACGTTGATTTGACAAGAACATTTCTGAGCGGACAACAGACCCTGGGGGCTAAGCCCATCTATATGAGCTCCCTACCCCAGGGTATATGCATCCGTGGTCAGCACAATTTAGAGTAGAGAGACTCTGACAGGGGATCCCCTGTTCCAGATTAGAAAGTACCTACCACCAGGAAAAAAGTCCTGGAAAGATGGAGTGACCCGAATGCAATGCTGAATGCTCTGAGTGGCCTGGCACCACTGTGCCTTCAGGGTCCATTGAGTTCTACGCATATGTAAATGTGCCAAGGGAGTGACATGGATGACTGCAGCCATATGACCAACAGCCTCAACAGGTGCCAGGCTGACACCTGCTGGCTCTGTTGAATTTTTGCTGCAATAGAAACATAGAAACATAGAAATGACGGCAGAAGAAGACCAAATGGCCCATCCAGTCTGCCCAGCAAGCTTCACACATTTTTTCTCTCATACTTATCTGTTTCTCTTAGCTCTTGGTTCTATTTCCCTTCCACCCCCACCTTTAACGTAGAGAGCAGTGATGGAGCTGCATCCAAGTGAAATATCTAGCTTGATTCGTTAGGGGTAGTAGCCGCCGCAATAAGCAAGCTGCACCCATGCTTATTTGTTTTACCCAGACTATGTTATACAGCCCTTATTGGTTGTTTTTCTTCTCCCCTGCCGTTGAAGCAGGGAGCTATGCTGGATATGCGTGAAGTATCAGTCTTTTCCCATGCTGTTGAAGCAGAGAGCCATGCTGGATGTGCATCGAAAGTGAAGTATCAGGCACATTTGGTTTGGGGTAGTAACCGCCGTAACAAGCCAGCTACTCCCCGCTTTGTGAGTGCGAACCCTCTTTTCTTCTCCCCTGCCGTTGAAGCAGAGAGCTCTGCTGGATGTGTGAAGTATCAGTTTTTCTTCTCCCCTGCCGTTGAATCAGAGAACTATGCTGTATATGCATTGAAAGTGAAGTATCAGGCTTTTTTGATTTGGGGTAGTAACCGCTGTAACAAGCCAGCTACTCCCCTCTTTGTGAGTGCAAATCCTTTTTTCCACATTTCCTCTTGTTGTTGAAGCTTAGAGCGATGTTGGAGTCACAGTAAGCATGTGTATGTTTATTTAATAAGGGTATTGACTCCAGGCAGTAGCCATCATTCTGGCGAGTCACCCACTCTTCATTGGCAGCATCTTGACTTTATGGATCCACAGTGTTTATCCCACGCCCCTTTGAAGTCCTTCACAGTTCTGGTCTTCACCACATCCTCCGGAAGGGCATTCCAGGCATCCACCACCTTCTCCGTGAAGAAATACTTCCTGACATTGGTTCTGAATCTTCCTCCCTGGAGCTTCAAATCGTGACCCCTGGTTCTGCTGATTTTTTTCCTATGGAAAAGGTTTGTCGTTGTCTTTTGATCATTAACACCTTTCAAGTATCTGAAAGTCTGTATCATATCACCTCTGCTCCTCCTTTCCTCCAGGGTGTACATATTTAGATTCTTCAATCTCTCCTCGTACGTCATCCGATGAAGATCCTCCACCTTCCTGGTCGCCCTTCTCTTTACTGCCTCCATCTTGTCTTTTTGAAGATACGGTCTCCAGAACTGAACACAGTACTCCAGGTGAGGCCTCACCAAGGACCTGTACAAGGGAATAATCACTTCCCTTTTCTTACTCGATATGGTCACCAAGATGGCTGCCTTCTGGCAAGGAAGAAAAGCCTTGGCTTCAGCCATGGCTGGCAGGGCTCTGATGAAGTCCAATTGAGGCGATGGGACTTTAAGTAGATGAGAATGAACCCTAGTGACTCCAACATGCAAATGGCCAAATGCTTGGACCTGGTAGTCCCTGCCTGAGACGTGCTCTTGACCAGCTAATAGTCTAGATACGTGAAGACATGCACTCCCAGTCTGTGGAGGTGCACCGCCACCACGACCAGGCATTTCATGAAAACTCGTGGGGCTTACACAAGCCTGAATAGCAACACCCGGTACTGGAAGTGCTGTCTCCCCTACCACGAATCAGAGATTACCTTTTGTGACCATGGAAGATCTCAATGCAAAAAAAAAAAAGGGGGGGGGGGGGGAAGAATCAAGGTGACCAGGGAAACTCTTGAACTTTTCTTTTCTTTTTTTTTTTTTTAAAACAAACTTATTCAAGGCCCTTAGGTCTAAGTTAGGACAAAGTCCTCCTGTTCTCTTTGGAATCAGGAAGTACTTCTGCTAATTTTCGTTCCTGTAATACCACAGATCAGCCCAGACAAATGGGTTTATTCATCCCTACCAGCATATGGAGGCAAAGGACAAAACTTTGGGCACTGCTATTTATCAGAGGGTGCCACCTGCAGTCCCTCAGTATCGAACTGTACTCAAGCCAAGAAAATTTAACAGGGCAAACCAATCCCCCCCTGGGGTAGATACCCCTAAACTGGACAGCATACCAACTAAAGTAAATACCACAGCAGGACTACCAAGAACCACTTCCCTGAATACCAGCGGGCAGGAGGGGGCTTCGGGCACCAGTCCCCTCGCTGTCAATGGTCCCGAGGGTCACGGGCTAAAAACTGCCAGGGATATCCGAACCTGGCAGAAATCTTCCAAACACCAGATCAATCAGGACTGCAAGTAAACACCTCTACCTTCTGCTGGAGGCAGAGAAATACTGAGGAATTGCAGGTGGCACTCTCGGATATATAGCAGTGCCCAAAAAGTTTTGTCCTCTGCCTCCATCTGCTGGTAGGGATGAATAAAATCACTTGTCTGCACTGATCTGGGTATGTTCAGGAAAGCTCCATTAGTAGAACCTCCTAATGTGCTACTGGCCCTGAATATGGGTATGGAGGGCAATTTGGTGGGACACCCAATAGATTAAATTGATACACATGGCAGACAATGGAGAGAACTCACTGGTTCATGAAGAACTGTAGCCTGCCCTCAACCAAAGGTTCTATTATCCTTGCGGCCCAACCAAAACTTCATACCCGGAGTTGACTGAGGAGCCGGCTAGGGCTTGGGGGTCTCTGCTGCCTGGAACGACTGCAGGAGCCCTGATGGTGTTGATGGGAGCGAGGAGGCAGAGGATAGTACTTGCTTTTGCAGAAGACAGACTTCCTTGAGCCCAGCCTCGGTGGCCTCCTGGAGGAAGACATATCAGGAGTGCTAGTAGAGAGTTGGAGGGTTTCGCGATGGTCCTTAAGCTGGGCCACTGCATCCCTCACCCGATTTCCAAAAAGATTCTCTCCCATACATGGCACATCGGCAAGTTGTTCCTATACGTCTGGTCAGAGATCCAAGGCCCGCAGCCATGCCAGCATGCAGGTGCAGGTTTCCACTGCAGAGACTCTCAATGCTGCCTTGAAAACATCGTAGGTTGCTCGGACCTCGTGTTTTCCACACTCCAGGCTCTAATCACCAGCGACACAGTGTCCTGCTGTTGAGGCAGCTGCTCAGCTACCTCTTGCACCTGCTTCCAGATGTCCCACGAGTACTGGCTCATGTAGAGCTTGTAGGCAGCAATGTGGGCAATAAGCATGGTGCCTTGGAAGACCTTCCTCCCAAGAGCATCCATTGCTCTGTGGTACTTCCCCAGGGGTACCTAGCTCTCGAGAGCAAATTCAGCCACTGACTGGGTCAGGCAGCTGATGCTTATCGAATCCAGCAGCCTGCTGGACAACGTAGACCCATCCGCCTTCTTGTTAATGGGAGACTGTTCCCAGATCCTCAGCAACAATTCCTTAAGGATCTCATGCACCAGAACTGCCACGATCTCCTTAGGTGGCTCCATGAACTGAAGGATCTTGAGCATTTTATACCTGGCATCTGTCAAAAGCTGAAATGGGATGGCCTCCACCATCACAAACCCTGCGAAGGTCAAGTCCTTAGGCAGGGACTTCCTTCACTTCTCTGGAGAAGGTCTGATTGGAGACCAGAGCCCTCAGAGGACTCCTAAGGATTATCCTCCCAGGGGTCACAGGGGCCTTCATCTTCACTGCATTGCATAGAGGATGGGGTGCAGGCACAGTAAAACTGGATGGGTGACAACAGGCCTCAATGGATCCGCTGGCTTCGACGGAGGTTCCGCCTTGGAGGAACTGGCAACCACCTCCTTATTGGTTGGGGAAGGCTTCAGTGCCCCGCTGGGCAGTGGTGCTGTCCTGGGAACTGGTGCCATCTGGGTCAGCAACGCACCGATGAGCACACAGCTTCTCCAGAGGTGGGATGGGCAGCACCAGTTCCTGTGCTTTTGGTGCCACAGGCCCAATGCCCTACAGTGCCTGATCCACCACCAGCTGGACTAGACACTCCATCTCCTCCTCGAACATTGCCAATGCCAACATCAACTGGGACGCATGAGGGGTGGCCAGATCTTCCTTGGACTCATGATGCAGATCAGTAACTGGCACCAGAACCGGTGGAGACAGTAACAGACCCTTGGCAACAACAGAGAAATGGCCCTCCTTGCTGTGGTGTTGCTTCAGGGGCATCGTGGCATGAGCTTGTGCAACCTTATACATTGATGGGGACTGGTAACAAATTTTCCCTTGATGCTTAGACCGGTCTTTCCCTGGTGCCAAAGTTGATGACTATGATTCCAGTGTCCTCGAACCAGAGGAGATAAGACACTGGTCGGTCTCTGGCACCCCTATCCACCAGTCCCACCAATGTCGATGGCGTGGTGTCCATTGGTGCGGCTCCAAGGTCCATCAATGCAGATGTCAATGGCTTGGACTTCCTTGACCTGAAGATCTGGTCAATCTTGTTCAGCTGAAGTCTATGTCCCTTCAGGGTCATTTGGGCACACAAGGGACAACCCCGTATGTCATGCAATGCCCCCAGGCAGAGGACATCTCATGGAGATCGTTGACAGACATGGTCCTTGGGCACCGAGGGCATCGCCAAAAACTAGAAATGGCCATGATGGAATGAAAGATAAAGAGGGGGGGGGGGTGTCGCAGCACAAAACGAAGCTGGCAGCTGTCAATGCCTCTGTGCCCGCTGGCCAATTGACCACAAAAGGAAACATTAGAAATGCTGAAAACCCTGACTAGGACACTACGAGGAGGCATCAAGAGGGACCTGGCAATAGGATTCTGAAAACCGCAAGAAAAAAAAAAAGTGACAAAAAAAGTTTTCCACTAGGCCAAAAATTGCCAGTGAGCTCGCTTATTTATACTTATTCCCCGTGTGGACTAAGGCATGCTGTGCATGCTCAGTGTGCTTAGAGTTCTAGAAACTGACAACTTTTCACATCGGGCTCCATCTGATGTCACCCATGTGTGGAGACTACCATCCTGCTTGCCCTCAGAGAATTATATATCTTGCAAAACAGATCAGCCTGTCAAGGTAGCTCAGGGAATACAATTTGAGAGCAATTTACCATACAATGCTCACAGAGTCAAGGGGTTAAACAGGCAGCCCATTAACAGAAGTAGTTAACAGTTGCCTACAAGTTGCCCCCTTGAGAGCATTTCCAGGAAACTTGGCTTGGTCCGGGCCAGAACTTTTTCCCTTGATATTATCTGGCAACCTTCACAGATGTGACAGATTTTTAAGCCAAAGTTATTCTGCAGCCTCTTTGAATCAACAAATGTTTGACACTACTACAAACTGGTGGGCTATACTTTCACTTGCAACATCTCAGCTGCATTTCCACTCAGTGCGCAATTTGCTCCTATTTGGGCCAATGCAAAACAGTGATTTCAGCCGAGCGCACGGCTTAACCCATGGCTGGACGCATGTTTTGAAGGCATATCCACAGCCCCTTATGCTATAAGGGGATTAGTACCACCACCACGTGTGTCCAACATGCTGCAAAACTAACAGTGCTTATCACACGCAAATGCATGTTGTTGAGGCTCTTAGTTATTCACCCCACATGGGGAAAACAAAAAATAGTGCATCCAATCCGCATGTTTTTACATTCAAATTAACGATCTGAACCAGGAACAAGTCAGCATACAACCAGGGGACATGGTCTTGACTTGGGTCTCACCAGGTCAGTCTTTAAGTGCTCTGTAATTAAATGGTTAGATGCAAGTTAAAAACAAACAAACTTGACCACATTTTAGTGTGTAACTATCAGGTACAGCACATCACTATATCTATGCATAGTGCAGCAGATGGTGTGTTAGGGACAGTCAACAGCATGCATGTGCACATACCATGGAGCAGTGTAGATGCATAGCTCGGAAGATACCTGCCAAGGGATTGCATAGGGAAAAAGAACGAGCAATGAGTGCTGGGGTAAAGCAGAGACAAGACTGCCAGTTTCAGGTCAGAAATGGAGGGTCATGCAGGAGTAGTAAGGCCTAGACCATTTTGGGCAAAGGGACAGGGAGAGCAATGACAAGATTGCTAAGTGTTTGCTTCAGGTCAAGAAAGTTGAAGCCAGACCCGGGAGAGTGTGGACAAGCACTAGACAGGGTAATGAGAATACACAGCAACCTAGTCCTTAGAAGGAACGTTGATAGAGACATAAGATTAGTTTACAGAGTTATTATGCAATGTTTCAAACTTTATCCAGTTCTAGTGTAGCCATTCCCATTAACCAGTGGTATGTGAGAGCCAAGAGTAGTGTTAGGACACAGGCTCACACAGCAATTAGGAACATGCTGCAGGGTAGAGTAAAAGAAAATTGGTTCTAACCTGATAGTTTCGTTCCTGTAGTACCACGGATCAGTCCAGACTCCTGGGTTTTGCCTCCCCACCAGCAGATGGAGACAGAAAAAGTTTTGACAGACTCTACCTTATATACCAGGGTGCCACCCACAGTCTGCCAGTATTACGCTATGTCAAAGCAGAATGGTTCAAACCAAACTTAACTATATACAGGAATCGCAAACTGAAAATGGATCACTAACCCCAACTGTAAACCAGACCCATTAAAAAGGATAAACTGAATTGAGCTGTAAATCAGAAATAAACAAATGCGGACTTCTCCATTACCTTTATGCAACAAGCGGGCGGGACTCTGGACTGATCCGTGGTACTACAGGAACGAAAATTCTCTCGAAAGAACCAATTTTCTTTTCCCTGTACGTACCCGGATCAGTCCAGACTCCTGGGATGTACCAGAGTTTTTACTTAACGGGGATGGGGTCCGGAAAGGCCCGCTCGCAACACACCTGCTCCGAAATTCGCTCTGGATCCTGGATATCCAGTCTGCAATGCCACGCAAAAGCATGCAAAGACATCCATGTAGCTGCCCTGCAAATTTCTTGCAGAGAAATCTGTTGACACTCCGCCCAGGAAACTGCCTGGGAATGTGTGGAATGCGCCCTAAGTCCCACTGGTAAGGGCCAACCAGTAAGCAAATACGCAGAATTTATTGCCTCTTTCAGCCACCGGGCTATCGTGGTCTTAGACGCCATATTACCCCGCTTTGGGCCACTCCAAAGAACAAAGAGGTGGTCCAAGACTAAAATCGTTGGTAATGTCCAAATAGCGCAGCATAGTCCTACGAACATCTAACTTTCTCAAAGCCTTTGAGAGAGGATCCAACCTGTCCCAATCGGAAAAGGCCGTGAGTTCCAACGATTGATTCAAATGAAAAGAGGAAACTATCTTTGGAAGAAAAATGGGACCATCCGCAAAGTAACCCCTGAATCGGTAATTCTTAAGAAGGGTTTCCCGGCATGACAACGCCTGTAGCTCGGACACTCGAAGCGCAGAGGAAATCGCCACAAGGAACACCACTGGCAAAGTGAGGTCCTTCAGAGTTGACCTTTTGAAAGGCTCAAAAAGGCGGTGCACACAAAGCCGTAAGAACTACATTCTAATTCCAGGAGAGACAAGGAGAACTCACCAGTGGGCGTAAATGCTTTGCTCCTTTAAGAAAGCGAGAAACATCAGGATGCACAGCCAATGCCACGTCTCTTATGGCCCCGCGTAAGCATCCTAGAGCTGCAACCTGGACCCTCAATGAACTACAGAACAAGCCCTTAGCTAACCCCGCCTGAAGGAAAACCTAGGACATCTGACTCGGACACCCGGGTGGGAACAATACTCCCGTCAATGCACCAGGACTCAAAAACCGTCCAGACACGCCCATAAGACAGAGAAGTCGAGACGTTGCCGATCTTAGCTGAGCAGTCACTACCGCGTCGGAGTAGCCTTTGTTCTTTAGACGCTGCCTCTCAAACGCCATGCTGCTAGACAAAAACGATCGACCTGGTTGAAACAGATGGGCTCCTAATGAAGCAGGTTCGGGGGGGGGGGGGTAAGGGAACTGCAGCGGACCCTCCACCACGAGATTAACCACATCCGCAAACCACGGTCAATGAGGCCACTCTTGGGAGCCACCAGGATCACATCTGCTGGGGGATTCTCTATTCACCGGAGCACTTTGCTGATAAGAGGCCAAGGGGGAAACACAGAAAGGAGGATGGCCGACCATGGAAGAACCAGAGCGCCCACGCCCTCTGCCCCTGCGACGCGCAAAGAAATGCGGAGCCTTGACATTCTGGAATGTCATCCTCAGATCCATGCAGGGTGTGCCCCATCTATTGCAGATGAGTTGAAAGGCTCTGTCCGCCAGGTCCCAGTCCCTGGGATCGAGCCAATTTCGGCTTAGAAATTCCGCGGGCCTGTTGTCGACGCCCGCTATGTGGGACGCAGCTATGCTGACCAGGTTCCGCTCCGCCCAACTGACTAACAAGCGGGCTTCCAACACCACCGGACGACTCTTGGTTCCTCCCTGACGATTGAATTAAGCCACCGTGGTCGCATTGTCGGACAGCACTCTGACTGACTTTTCCTGGACAAGAAGGAGGAAGGCCTCCAATGCCAGTCGAACTGCTCTGATCTCCAGACGATTGATTGACCACCGAGACTCCTTCGGAGACCATAGGCCCTGCTCCGCCTTCGCTCCCCAACCGGAAAGGCTGGCATCCATGGTCACTACCGTCCATTCCTGAACCACTAAGGGAACGCCACGAGTCAGATTGACCGAGCAAAGCCACCAATCCAGACTGGACCGAGCAGACTCCGTTAATGGCAATGGGCGATAGAACTGTTCGGAAACTGAACTCCACCGGAGAAAGCAATGCAGATTGTAAGGGCCGCATGTGAGCAAACGCCCATGGCACCAGTTCCAGAGTCGAAGTCATGGAACCTAGAACTTGCAAGTAATCCCAGACACTCGGAGGATGTTTCGCCAACAAAATCCTCACTTGCCACTGTAATTTGATAATTCGGTCCAACGTTAGGAAAACTTTTCCTTGATGGGTGTTGAACAAAGCTCCTAAAAAATTCCAACGATTGGGAGGAGGTTAGGTGACTTTTGGCCCTGTTGACCACCCAGCCGAGAGTGTTCAACTGCAGCACGTGAAGGGTCGTTGTCTGACAAAGAGCCTCGGACTTCGCCCGAATCAGCCAATCATCCAAGTACTGATGTACCAACAAGCCTTCTCGTCGTAGTTGTGCTGCCACCACCACCATCATCATCTTCGTGAACTTCTTGGGGACCGTCGCAAGGCCGAAGGGCAGATATATGCAGAGACGCCTCCGTCAGATCCAGAGATGCCAGAAATTCTCCCAGCTGAACTAAGGCGATGACTGACCTCAACGTCTCCCCGCGTAAGCGGGGAACTTGTAGACATTTGTTGACCCACTTTAAATATCGAGAAATAAATGGAGTAACAGCCCCTGCGCTGACTGAGTAACCGGAACAATGGCCCCCAGATCGAGAAGACGGTGCAAGGTCTGCTTCACCACTTGACATTTTTCTGCACACCTGCATGGTGAGACCAGGAACTGCGGACCGGTCCGGCGTGCAACATCTAAAGCGTAGCCATGTCTTATCACAGAGAGCACCCATTGATCAGATGTGATTTTGACCCATGCCTCTTAAATCAGAGACAGTCTGCCCCCGACCACCGGTACAGAGGAATGGGCCGACAGACCATCATTGTGCAGCCTTACCGCCTTGAGTTGTCTGGGAAGTGCCAGGTCTGCCGAAACGCCGCCCACGAAAGGGCTGTGACCAGGTTTGCTGTCTGCCCGTATTCTGCCGAAATGAAGAAGTGAGCACTTGGGACATCTGAGATCTTAGACTCCCTCGGAATCGGGACCTGGAAGAAAAACTGCTCTGGACCCTGGTCTGTCTTCTAGCAGGTGATGAACCTTATTTTCGCCCAAGGACTGAATAATGTCCTCCAGTTCCTTTCTAAATAGTAGCTTGCCTCTAAAAGGCAAAGCACCCAACTGGGATTTGAAAGACACATCCGCAGACCAGTTCCGCAACCACAATAATCTCCGAGCTGAGACTGCCGAGACCATGGAGCGAGCAGAGGTCCGTAAAAGATCATAAAGGGCATCAGCACTATAAACCACCATTGCCTTGAGGCGGCCAGCCTGCCGAGCTTTGTCCTCCGAAAGGCTCTCTTCGGCTTGCAGCTTTGTACCCAGCGGAGCCCTGCTCCTAACCAAAATTGCTACACATCACTGCCCAGACCCCTAGGGCCGAGACCTGACAAATCTGCGTACGCTGCAGCTCCAGCTTTCGATCCTGCAGGTCTTTAAGGGTTGTGGACCCCGTAACTGGAAGAGTAGTTTTGTGACCGCAGAAACTGCCGCATCCACTTTCGGCACTTGCAGAATCTCCAAAGCCTCCTCCAGCAGAAGATAAAGCTTATCCATCGTCTTCGTGACCTTTAACCCCAAATCTTGGGTACCCCATTCTCGGAAGAGCAGGTCCGTAGCAGAGAAAAGGAAAAGGCTGTAGGTGGACCCCTCAGGCCCAAACACACAGGATCCATAGACCCCAAGAGAGTGGTTCCTGCGGCGCCTGAATTCCTAACTCTTAAAATGGAGGGAATGAGTTGAACACGTTCCTCCTTTCGGAATAGCCTGACTACCTTTGGGACATCCCCATCCATGACATGGGACTCTCACGCAGCACTCTGCTGCTGGTCCCCCTCGCCCTCTACCCCCCTCGGGGGATGGGCCGGTAGGTCCTGACCGTCCTGATCCAACGAGGCATCTGGGGACGAGTCAATCATCCTGAGGCACTATGGACCGCAAGGAGCGCTTTGCCTTAGGGGTCCCCTGATCACTACTATGCTTGGGCCGTTTCCGGGTCTTAGAGGGCAGTGGAGAAGTAATTTTGTCCAGTCCCTGCTTTTTTATTAGTTTTCCTGGCCTTAAAGGCTTTATGTAATGAACAAAATCTGAGCTTAAAGATGAGGAGAAGGAGGAGTCCCCATCCCCTCAGGGTTATCCTGAAATTATCAATTGCTCCCTAGCTTCTGGAGAAGTCCCCACTGCGCCATCATCAAACCCATACTGATAAAGCCCAAAGCCGATGCCTCCAACCTAACTAATTACCGACCCATTTCCAACCTACCTTTCTTGGCAAAAATTCTAGAAAAAATTGTAAACACGCAGCTCACGGATCACCTAGAAAAACATGAATTTCTTTCACCCTCACAATTTGGATTTTGTTGGCATCTGAGCACCGAAACCCTACTCATCTCTCACCATCTCCATCCTCACTGGGTTTGACAAGGGGCAATCTTACCTACTAGCCATGCTTGACATATCTGCGGCTTTTGACACTATATTCTCATTACCCGGCTTAGGGAAATAGGCATAGCTGATATCCCTCTACGCTGGTTTGAAGCCTACCTGCAAGGACGTCAATATAAAGTCAACTTTGAAAACTATGAATCCCAACCATATAATATAAACCACGGAGTACCGCAAGGATCTGCCCTCTCCTCTACCCTCTTTAATATATACATCCTCCCCCTCTGTCACCTACTATCAGAACTTGGCCTCCTGTACTTCATCTATGCTGATGATGTATAAATCGTCATCCACATCACAGACTCCCTTAACAACGCCCTCAAAACAAGAGACACAGCCCTCACAACTATTAGCACACTCCTTACAAGCATTAAACTTGGCCATCAACCTTGATAAAACTGAAATTATGATCATCTCCCCCGAGAAAGGCAATACTATGGATTCATCTACTCACACACTATTCACCTCTTTCGCCTTTACACAAAATGTAAAAAAAATCTTGGGAGTCACAATGGACAACCACCTTAGCTTTAAAAAACACATTAGCAATACTATAAAGGATAGTTATTTTAAATTGCATACCCTAAAAAAACTAAAACCTCTGCTATATCAACATGATTTAAGAACATAAGAAAATGCCATACTGGGTCAGACCAAGGGTCCATCAAGCCCAGCATCCTGTTTCCAACAGTGGCCAATCCAGGCCATAAGAACCTGGCAAGAACCCAAAAACTAAGTCTATTCCATGTAACCATTGCTAATGGCAGTGGCTATTCTCTAAGTGAACTTAATAGCAGGTAATGGACTTCTCCTCCAAGAACTTATCCAATCCTTTTTTAAACACAGCTATATTAACTGCACTAACCACATCCTCTGGCAACAAATTCCAGAGTCTAATTGTGCGTGGAGTAAAAAAGAACTTTCTCCGATTAGTTTTAAATGTGCCCCATGCTAACTTCATGGAGTGCCCCCTAGTCTTTCTACTATCCCAAAGAGTAAATAACCGATTCACATCTACCCGTTCTAGACCTCTCATGATTTTAAACACCTCTATCATATCCCCCCTCAGTCATCTCTTCTACAAGGTAAAAAGTCCTAACCTCTTTAGTCTTTCCTCATAGGGGAGTTGTACCAGTCCCCTTATTTTGGTAGCCCTTCTCTGTACCTTCTCCATCGCAATTATATCTTTTTTGAGATGCGGCGACCAGAATTGTACACAGTATTCAAGGTGCGGTCTCACCATGGAGCGATACAGAGGCATTATGACATTTTCCGTTTTATTCACCATTCCCTTTCTAATAATTCCCAACATTGTTTGCTTTTTTGACTGCCGCAGCACACTGTACCGACGATTTCAATGTGTTATCCACTATGACACCTAGATCTCTTTCTTGGGTTGTAGCACCTAATATGGAACCCAACATTGTGTAATTATAGCATGGGTTATTTTTCCCTATATGCATCACCTTGCACTTATCCACATCGAATTTCATCTGCCATTTGGATGCCCAATTTTCCAGTCTCACAAGGACTTCCTGCAATTTATCACAATCTGCTTGTGATTTAGCTACTCTGAACAATTTTGTGTCATCTGCAAATTTGATTACCTCACTCGTCGTATTTCTTTCCAGATCATTTATAAATATATTGAAAAGTAAGGGTCCCAATACAGATCCCTGAGGCACTCCACTGTCCACTCCCTTCCACTGAGAAAATTGCCCATTTAATCCTACTCTCTGTTTCCTGTCTTTTAGCCAGTTTGCAATCCACGAAAGGACATCGCCACCTATCCCATGACTTTTTACTTTTCCTAGAAGCCTCTCATGAGGAACTTTGTCAAACGCCTTCTGAAAATCCAAGTATACTATATCTACCGGTTCACCTTTATCCACATGTTTATTAACTCCTTCAAAAAAGTGAAGCAGATTTGTGAGGCAAGACTTGCCCTGGGTAAAGCCATGCTGACTTTGTTCCATTAAACCATGTCTTTCTATATGTTCTGTGATTTTGATGTTTAGAACACTTTCCACTATTTTTCCTGGCACTGAAGTCAGGCTAACCGGTCTGTAGTTTCCAGGATCGCCCCTAGAGCCCTTTTTAAATATCGGGGTTACATTTGCTATCCTCCAGTCTTCAGGTACAATGGATGATTTTAATGATAAGTTACAAATTTTTACTAATAGGTCTGAAATTTCATTTTTTAGTTCCTTCAGAACTCTGGGGTGTATACCATCCGGTCCAGGTGATTTACTACTCTTCAGTTTGTCAATCAGGCCTACCACATCTTCTAGGTTCACCGTGATTTGATTCAGTCCATCTGAATCATTACCCATGAAAACCTTCTCCATTACGGTTACCTCCCCAACATCCTCTTCAGTAAGCACCGAAGCAAAGAAATCATTTAATCTTTCCGCGATGGCCTTATCTTCTCTAAGTGCCCCTTTAAACCCTCAATCATCTAACGGTCCAACTGACTCCCTCACAGGCTTTCTGCTTCAGATATATTTCCGCACCATACTATAATCCCTCATATTTGCAAAAGTTGATTATTGTAACGCACTCCTTCTACACCTACCCAAATCCTCCGTACTGCCTTTACAAATGCTGCAAAATGCAGCAGCTCGCATACTCACCAACACTCGAAGGTCAGAACATATTACACCCATTCTTAAAGATTTGCACTGGCTCCCCTATTGCACAAAGGATCACGTTCAAAACCTTAATCTTCAATACTTAAGACCTTTCACACTGAAAATATGATCTGGCTCAATAAGGACCTACACTTCCACAAGCACTCCAGACCCCCCAGAACGCAACTTGCTGCTACTCTACACACACCCTCTCACAAAGCAACCCTACTCGACGTAACCAGAAAGCATGCCATATCCATAGCTGGGCCTCTATGTTGGAACAACATGCCACCTGATCTCCATCAGGAATCATGCCCAACTAAATTCAAACAAACTCAAAATATGGCTATTCTTGCAAGCTTATACTTAAGTTATACCCAATTATTTATCCGCAACTCTATCTCCTACTAGTCTTATAACCACACTTGTGTAACCACTATATCTGCCCTCCTTCTCACAGATATACCCACCTCCCCATTACATCTGACAATGCCCTCCCAGTGTGTGATAAGTCATGTCTTTGCTCCCATGGTTTTTACATCTCTAGAGTTGCTCCCCCTTAATGAGATGTTATTTCTGTAAACTATCAATCTCATTCCTTTATTTCTCTCTACTTTTGATGCGACTCACTCTACTTTATTTAGACCTATTGATATATGATATGTGATAAGTGATATGTGAATAAATTTACCTACCTCTGCTGTCCAATAACACCCCTTAACCTCGTTTAATAGAGTACATAGGAGTTGTCCCCCAAATATTTTCAACCGTGTCACCCATTGTGCTATCAAAATATACTTAAATTTATACATTTTAATTGAATTATTTCCCTAACTTGTTCTCTTCGTTATTTCTATTATGCTAATATCTTCTTCTCTGTTCTTTTCCTTATTCCCTAAAGTTAAAATATTATTTGTAAAACACGGCAGCTAATCGCTATATTTATTTAGCACTGTTGCAAAATATCGTTGATTGTGAACCGATGTGATGTTACTAAACAAATGTTGGTATATAAAAACTACAAATAAATAAAATAAATAATCCCCCAGCGAAATCGGGTCCGGAAAGGCCGATTTAGTGCCCCCCGAAAGCGATCTCTGAGGTGACAGAGAAGGCAGCAAAATGCCTTCCCCTGACGCGGCCCGAGCCGCCGCGCTAAAATTATTCAAAATGGTGCCCGTTCCCGCACTCAGCGGGAACGGGGCAGAAAAAGCATCAGGGAGTTCCCCGAACGCATGGGAGGCTGAGGTAAGCCGTAGAACAGCACCCCCCCCCCCCCCCCCCGGTGGCCACAGAGGTGCCCTTGCCCTTCCCACTAGGCATTCCGGCGGAGCACAGACTGTCCCTCGACAAGCAGCTCGCGCCGAGCCACACACCCGGCATGCCAACTGCGGGCAGCATGTCGGGCCGAAGAAAATTTATTTATTTATTTTTTAATGCCGGCGCAAGCAAGAACAAGTTAAAAATAACCCCCACTGAAGGGAAAGGAGAGCAGACACGAATCCCAATACAGCTAAGGTGGTGACGCAGATCCTCCTGGGGTGAGTGAGCCGGGCTCCCCCGTGTCAACCCCTAAGCTGCCGAGTAATGGTTATTGGGTCCTCGACCACAGCTGCCTCACACACCAAGGGGAGATGGTCCCACAGGACCCGACAACCCCCTGGGATGCTGAGGAGTTCTTCAGAGCTTTTTTACTTTTATTCTTTTAAATGAGCTATGCTCCTTCAGATTAAAATTAAATTAAACTCAAAATTATTCACCCAAAACTGACTAACTCACAAACCTATCTCACTAAGCAAAACAGACTGTGGGTTAAGCACTCCTACCATCTGCTGGAGACAGAGTAATACTGGCAGACTATGGGTGGCACCCTGGTATATAAGGCAGAGTCTGTCAAAACTTTCTCTGTCTCCATCTGCTGGTGGGGAGGCAAAACCCAGGAGTCTGGACTGATCCGGGTACGTACAGGGAATGATGGATGTCTGACCCTCTGCCTCAACTACATAGAAGTGTCTGAGTGTGGGTGGGTATTCTAAGTGACAGTAGAGTAGCATTTCCGCAACATTAAGTCCAAGGCACACCTACATTAAGAAAGTGTTGTGTGGCGCACCAACCTCCATGGAACAGGTGGTGCGGACATGGAGAGAATTCATATAACCAAAGGAACAGCTGAAAACCCCTCCAATATCTCTTACAAATTTTAAAAACAAACAAACAGATGTAAGGAGGGTGCAAAGACATACATGAACTTGCCCTTATAGACCAGCTCCCTCTAGATACAAGTGCAGGAGAAGGGAGAAGTTAGTGTGGTGAAGACATCAAATTATCCTGGCTGATGCCTATGGGTACATAAATCTTGAGAGAACAAACCTTTATCATCAGATTTTTACCATATTACATAAAAAGTGTGTCATAAAACTCACTCACTCATTCATACATTCACTCAGTTAAAACAACAATTAAAGTAACAGAGAAGTGACCCACCAGATAATTACAATGTAACGTTTTCAAAGTGAGAAATAGATCAAAATACAATGAAACATGTATTTATACATCCTGTGGTTACTTAACACCACTTACAACTATGAATGGTTTTTACCTGATACAATAATTATCTGACTATTCTCTAATCTTCACTTTTTTTTATCAATATCTGATCTAAATTCCCATGCTGTCATATGATCAGATGTAATCAATACATGTGTACTTCTATACTTCAAAGTACATACGACTTGGAATTATCTTCACCTGGTGCTCTTCACTGTATATATCTTCATTCACCAAACCTAGAGACAGTGCTTCATCTTTCACCATGATACAACCCCTACAAGAGGCCCTTGTTCTCTGATATCAGCTTTATCAGGGGGATACTGACCATCAATCCTGTCTTCAAAACATCTCTTTCAACGGACCTTCCTAATTATCCTCACATTTGTCCACTCCATAACGCTCTTTATCAACTTTATATGAGTTACTACAACTGACTGGATTTCAAAAAGTACTTAGCTTTCTCATAGCTGAATTTCCATAAAACTTCCAACAGGACCTGACACCTGTGCCAACCAATATAATAATTGAAGATGTTCTTCTGCAGCACTTCAAAACTTAAGACCTGGATCAACAAACCGAATGTCTCCAAAGAAGGAAATGCAACAGAGGGAAGATGAGGAGATGCTGTGAGCCTGCTGCACAGAACAGGGCCCGGCTAGCCATGTTCTGTAAGCTGCCCATTAGTTACCATACTCCATGAGTGATGAAACTAAGAAAGAGGCATGGAAATACATGATTATACATGTTAAGAACATGCCTTACTGGGTCACACCAAGGGTCCATCAAGCCCAGCATCCTGTTTCCAACAGAGGCCAATCCAGGCCATAAGAACCTGTCAAGTACCCAAAAACTAAATCTATCCCAAGTTACTGTTGCTAGTAATAGCAGTGGATATTCCCTAAGTAAACTTGATTAATGGAGAAATTACCGTATTTTTCGCTCCATAAGACGCACCTGACCATAAGACGCACCTAGGATTCAGAGGGGGAAAAAAAAAAAAAATTTGTGCTAAACCGGCTCTGGTCTGGGCGTCTTATGGAGCAAATTAGGGGAGTGCATAGCTTTTTTTTTCCTCCCCATTTTGTTTTCGGGTCTGGGGAGGGCCATTTCGGTCCACTCCCCAGATCAGAAAACTTTTCTTTCTCTGGGAACCCCTCCCCCCCAAAACCCCCCCCCATCCCAACCCTTTAAATTAACAACCCCCACCCCCCCTGACCCCCCAAGACCTACCGACTTAATTTACTGCAACCCCCCACCCTCCTGACTCCCCCAAGACCTGCCGACTTAATTTCCTGCAACCCCCCACCCTCCTGACCCCCCCAAGACCTGCCAAACGTCCCTGGTGGTCCAGCGGGGGTCCAGGAGCGGTCCG
The DNA here is from genome assembly GCF_901001135.1 of Rhinatrema bivittatum. Taxonomy (NCBI): domain Eukaryota; kingdom Metazoa; phylum Chordata; class Amphibia; order Gymnophiona; family Rhinatrematidae; genus Rhinatrema; species Rhinatrema bivittatum. Next base: position 51,974,646 of record NC_042630.1, on the reverse strand, counting down.
GGAGCGATCTCCTGGCTGTGGGCCGTCGGCTGCCAGTAAACAAAATGGCGTCGATGGCCCTATGCCCTCACTATGTCACTGAGACCGACCAATAGCAGCGGTCGGTCTTAGTGACATAGTGAGGGCATAGGGCCGTCGGCTGCCAGTAAACAAAATGGCGTCGACGGCCCTATGCCCTCACTATGTCACTGAGACCGACCGCTGCTATTGGTCGGTCTCAGTGACATAGTGAGGGCATAGGGCCATCGACGCCATTTTGTTTACTGGCAGCCGACGGCCCACAGCCAGGAGATCGCTCCCGGACCGCTCCTGGACCCCCGCTGGACCACCAGGGACGTTTGGCAGGTCTTGGGGGGGTCAGGAGGGTGGGGGGTTGCAGGAAATTAAGTCGGCAGGTCTTGGGGGGGGGGGTTGTAGGAAATTAAGTCGGCAGGTCTTGGGGGGGTCAGGAGGGTGGGGGGTGGTAGTAAATTAAGTCGGCAGGTCTTGGGGGAGTCGGGGGAGTCGGGGGGGGGGGGGGCGGTTTGTTAGATTTTTGTTTGTTTGTTTTTTTATATTCGCTCCATAAGACGCACATACATTTTCCCCCCACCTTTGGGGGAAAAAAAGTGCGTCTTATGGAGCGAAAAATACGGTACTTTACCTGATCATTTTGTTTTCCTTAGTGTAGACAGATGGACTCAGGACCAATGGGTATAGTGTGCTCCTGATAGCAGTTGGAGATTGAAATCTGATCCATCTGATGTCAGCCCTAATACATATACACCTGCAGGACGCCACGCTCTTCAGTATTCTCCTCGAAAAGCAATTGTGGATATATGTGACTGAATAACTTAATTAACTTGTTTAACTTGATTAACTTGAAACCGGTTGATGTGGTTATAGCTGGAGACCGCCAGTTCACTCAACCGAGAAACTCTGACACCCGGAGGGGATGGGTGTCCTACTTGGAGGGAAGCTTAGCTTACCCGTGTCTGTCTGCTTTCGGGGATTGTCTCCCGAGGTTTCCGTGATTGCTGGCAGCCATGGGCGGGATGCTGAGTCCATCTGTCTACACTAAGGAAAACAAAATTATCAGGTAAGTAATTTCTCCATTTCCTAGCGTGTAGCAGATGGACTCAGGACCAATGGGATGTACAAAAGCTACTCCCGAACCGGGTGGGAGGCTGCCCGTGGCCCACTTAGTACTGCCCTTGCAAATGCTGTGTCCTCTCGAGCCTGATTGTCCAGGCGGTAGAACCTAGAGAAGGTGTGAATGGAGGACCATGTCATCGCCCGACAAATCTCGGCAGGTGACAGCATCTTGGTTTCCGCCCAGGACACTGCCTGGGCTCTAGTGGAATGGGCCTTGACTTGTAGAGGTGGAGGCTTGCCTGCCTCTATGTAGGCCGCCTTGATAACTTCTTTAATCCAGCGGGCTATGGCTGCCCATAAGGCCGCTTCCCCTTGTTTCTTCCTGCTGCGGAGGACGAATAGGTGGTCAGACTTTTTCGTACGGATTCCGACCTTTCCAGGTATCAGACTAGAAGTCTGCCAACGTTAAGATGGCGAAGGCGGCGAGAATCTTCTGAGTCCTTATGCTCGTCTGGCGATGGCAGTGAGATGGTTTGGTTTAGATGGAAGTGAGAAACCACCTTTGGGAGAAAGGAGGGGACCTTGCGTAGCTGTATGGATCCAGGTGTGAACCTGAGAAACTGTTCGACAGGACAGTGCCTGAAGCTCAGAGATGCGACGAGCCAAACAGACTGCCACTAGGAATGTGGTCTTCAATGTTAGTAGTCAGAGGGACAGACCGCGGGTGGGTCTGAAGGAGGCTCCTGCTAGGAAGTCTAGGATTATATTGAGGTTCCATAAAGGTACCGGCCACTTTAGGGGTGGTCAGATCTGTTTGACTCCTTTCAGGAAGCGGGAGATGCCCGGGTGGGAGGCTAGGCTGCCGCCCTCCACCTTGGCTCTGTAGCAGGCCAACGCGGCTACCTGTCCCTTGACGAAGTTGAGAGAGAGTCCCTTCTGTAAGCCGCTCTGTAGGAATTCCAGAATCGTAGGAATTTTGACTGCCTGTGGGAGGAAGTCGCGGTTTTCACACCAGGCTTTGAATATTCTATATAGGTTAGAGATGTGGAGAACTTGCATGCTCGGAGCAGAGTCTCAATCACCACCCCTGAGTATCCGCTCTTCTTCAGGCGAGTCTTCTCAATGGCCAGACCGTAAGAGAGAATAGAGCTGAGTCTTCGTGGAGGATCGGGCCTTGTTGGAGCAGATCCCTGTGAGGAGGTAGAGGGAGAGGGTTCCCTGTCAGTAGTCTTCGCATGTCTGCGTACCACAGCCTTCTTGGCCAGTCAGGGGCCACTAGAAGTACTGGTCCCCTGTGGTATTCTGTCTTGCGGATGATCCTGCCCAGTAGCGGCCATGGAGGGAAGGTGTATAGCAGGATTTCCTGTGGCCAGGTCTGGACGAGGGCATCGATCCCTTGGGATTGTGGGTCCTGTCTGTGACTGTTGGGAACTTGGGTGTTTCACCGGCTTGCCAGGAGGTCCATGCCCGGTGTTCCCCAGCGGTCTACTATCAACTGGAAGGCTGTGTTCGACAACCTCCATTCCCCTGGGTCTAGACTTTCTCTGCTGAGGTAATCCGCAGTGATGTTGTCTTTTCCCCGCGAAGTGAGCGGCTGAGATCTCTTGTAGGTTTGCTTCCGCCCATGCCATTAGGGGTTCTATTTCCAGGGACACCTGTTGGCTTTGGTTCCTCCCTGTCGGTTGACGCAGGCCATTGTTGTGGCATTGTCCGACATAACTCCGACCGATTTTCCCCAGAGCCTGTGACTGAGCCGCAGGCAGGCTAGCCCGACTGCCCGTGTCTCCAATCGGTTGATGTTCCATCCCGACTCTTCCTTGTCCCATTGCCCCTGGGCGGTCAGTTTCTGGCAGTGGGCTCCCCATCCTCGTAGATTCACATCCATGGTGAGCAGGATCCAGGTCGGCGGGGATAGCCTTACTCCCTTCCTCAGATGTTCTTCTTGCAACCACCATTGTAGCTGGGTTCAAACTTCCTCCGGGAGCTGTAGTCGGACAGAGTAATTCTGGGACATCTGATTCCATCGTGACAGCAGGGAACACTGTAGGGGCCGCATGTGAGCTCTTGCCCATGGGACCACTTCCAGTGTGGAGGACATGAGGCCGAGGACTTGGAGGTAGTTCCACACCTTGGGGCGAAGACTGCTTAACAGGTTTCGCAATTGGTTCCTCAGTTTTGTTCTCCTTGTAGGAGTCAGGGTCACCTTGTCTTGTCTGCTGTCAAACCTGACTCCCAGGTATTCCAGGGATTGGGAGGGCTGCAAACAGCTCTTGTTTGCGTTGACCACCCACCCTTGGTTCTCCAGGAGAGAGTTTTGACTTTGTTGGTCGCCTGATGACTTTCCTCTGGGGATTTTGCTCTGGTCAGCCAATCGTCCACATATGGGTGTATGAGGATTCCTTCTTTCCTCAGTGTCGCCGCCACTACCACCATGATTTTGGTGAACGTTTGGGGTGCTGTGGCTAGCTCGAAGGGGTGCGCCTGGAACTGGTAGTGGTGGTCCAGGATCGTGAATCATAAGAAACGCTGATGCTCATGGTAGACTGGGATGTGCAGGTAGGCTTCCGACAGATCCAAGGATGTGAGGAATTCTCCCGGCTGTATCGCTCTAATGACAAAGTGTAGGGTTTCCATGTGAAAGCGAGAGACCTTCAGGTGCCGGTTGACGGACTTTAGGTCCAGGATGGATCAGGACATACCCTCTTTCTTGGGAACGATAAAATAGATGGAATAGTACCAGAATTTTGTTGTTGTGTGGGTACCAGCGTTATAGCCTTTAAGGCGAGCAATTTGTTAAGTGTGGTTTCCACTGCCCTCCTCTTGGAGAGGTTGTGGCAAGGGGATTTCACAAGTTTGTCTGGAGGAATGTTGTGGAAGTCCAGGTAATAACCCTCTCGAATGATAGTTAGGACCCACTTGTCCTACGTTATCTCGACCCATCTCTGGTAGAATAGGGCAAGCCTGCCCCCTATGGCTTCATCCTGTGGATGGGCAAGCTGATTTTCATTGTGGGGTGCGGCTAGGGCCTGGGCCAGAGCCGGCTCCCCTTTTGTTGTGCTTGTTCTGAAAGGACTGGCCCCTGCCTGCGGGGTGAGATGATTGGTATGCATTTTTGTACGGTTTGAAGCATTGAGACTCCCTGCCCTTAGATGCTCGGGGTGAGGGGCGCTGGCTTCTCTTGTTCTTATCCTCCGGTAGCCGCGGTAGTACGGATTCACCCCATTTGTCGGCTAACTTCTCCAGTTCGTTTCCAAACAGGAAGGTTCCCTTGAATGGCATTCTTGTGAGTCTTGTCTTGGAAGTCACATCGGCTAGAGCCAGAGTTGTCTTCTGGCTGCCACGACGGACGAAACGCCTCTAGCTGCGGTGCATAACAGGTTGGAGGTTGCATCCGCAAGGAATGAGACTGCTGGTTCTAGTGCTTCGAAGGGCGTGGTGGCGTTCCTGGTCTTAGAAAAACAGGCGCGTGTCACCACGGCACAGCAGGCAGCGATCTGTAGCGACATAGCTGAAACGAAGGACTGTTTGAGGATGGATTCCAGACGTCTGTCCTGGGCATCCTTGAGTGCCGCTCCTCCCTCGACTGGGATGGTAGTGCATTTGGTGACCGCACAGACCATGGCATCCACTTTGGGGCATGCCAGGAGATCCTTGGCGGCGGAGTCCAGAGGGTACATGGCTGCTGGGGACCTTCCCCCCTTGAACTTGGCCTCCGGGGACTCCCATTCCAGATCAATCAGCTGTTGGATGGCTTGCAGCAAAGGAAAATGGCGGGGTTCGTCTTTGGTTCCCCCGTGGCACTCGTACCTAGGATAGCGAGCTCTTTCAAGCTGTCTGCCACGAGGCCTGAGAGTTAGTCTTTGGCGAAGAACCGCCTCATGGTTCGATAAGGTTCCGTTCCTGGGGTAATTTCTCCTTCCTCCAGGGAGTCTTTATTTTCGTCCAAGGTATCCGTGTCCCCAAAGTCGGGGCTTTTGGGCGGGCAAGACTGTGGCTGCATCATCGTGGGGGCCGGTTGCATATGGACAAAGGTATGTAGGCCTTTGAAGAATTTTAGCCAGGAGAAAGACGCTGGGTCTAAATTAGGAAGCGCTGTGTCCCCGGGGAGCCCCGTTTGGAAGCGGCTCCCGCTGGGGGTAGCGAGGTCCGGATCCCAGTACCGGCTGGAGAGGAACTGGGGCTGGATCACTCAGGGTCTCCTCGCATGGGAGACATAAGGCCGTGGCCTCTTCATGTTGCGCCGCTCTAATGTGGCATGCTGGGCAGAGGTCCTGGGCCTTAACCTTTTTGTCCGGTGGTGCCATAGTTTGTGCGCGCTGAAAACAAAATTTGGGAATGCGCGTTCAAGTGTACCCCGGGAGGCTGAGATATGCGCTCCGAGTGCGACGTAAGTTATGGGTGTAGGTCAGATACGTGCATGGGTTTACTTATGCGCCCTGCAGTTGTCGCCGCCACTTATGCGCGCGCCGATGTGTGCACAGCTCGCCTCTGTGCGCATGGAACGAATCAGTGGACAAGGCGGCGATAAATGGCAATGGAGACGGCGACCACGCGGGCAATATGGCAACCACCTCAGGGAGACTACACGTGGGAGGACCCTCGTATCGAACCGGGCTCTAGCCCTGGAGGGCCGATCATCCCGGTAGCACTTACGTCGGCTGGCGACCTGAGCAGCTATTCGAGTCTCGGAGACCGGAGACTTTTATGAAGTTTTCTACATTATATTGTCTCGACATTTCCCGGTCTCCGGCTGCGGGGGGAGAGGGAAATGTACCTTCACCGCTGCACTCGAATTTGCACCCGCTGCCTCTCAGCCGCGCCCGATGTCAGGGGCTACGTCCACGCCGGAGTCGGCTGCTGGACAGAGGCCTACCTCTGAGGGATCGCGGAAATCACCTCAGGAATCTCGACAGGGGGAGGGACCCGTGGGTATCATCGCAGGAGAGCGGGGCTCGTCTGAAGAGGTAAGTTTTCTTCTATGTTTTGGATTTCTTTGGTTGGAGTATTCCAACGCTGAGCAAGCGTGAGTAGAGTCCCAAACTGCTATGGAGACGGAAAATACTTAAGAGCATGGCGTCCTGCAGGGGTATATGTACTAGGGCTGACGTCAGATTGAAATATGATCCGTCTCCAACTGCTATCAGGAGCACACTATACACATTGGTCCTGAGTCCATCTGCTACACGCTAGGAAATAGCAGTTAATGGACTTCACCAAACCTTTTTTAAACCCAGATACACTAACTGCACTAACCACATCCCCCTGGCAACAAATTCCAGAGTTTAATTGTGCTTGCGTGAAAGAACTTTCTCCGATTAGTTTTAAGTGCCACATGTTAACTTCATGGAGTGCCCCCTAGTCCTTCTATTATCCGAAAGAATAAATTACTGATTTACATTTACCCGTTCTAGACCTCTCATGATTTTACACACCTCTATCATATCCCCCCCCACCCCCCCCCCCCATCAGCCATCTTTTCTCCAAGCTGACAGTACTAACCTCTTTAGTCTTTCCTCATAGGGAAGCTGTTCTATCCCCTTAATCATTGTGGTTGCCCTTCTCTGTACTTTCTCCATCGCAACTATATTGTTTTGAGATGCGGCGACCAGAATTGTACACAGTATTCAAGGTGCAGTCTCACCATGGAGTGATCGAGGCATTATGACATTTTCCGTTTTATTCAACATTCCATTCCTAATAATTCCTAACGTTCTGTTTGCTTTGACTGCCCCAGCACTCTGAGCAAACGATTTCAATTTGTTATCCACTATGACGCCTAGATCTCTTTCTTGGGTGGTAGCTCCCAATATGGAACCTAACATTCAGGCCGATACAGTAAAAGTCGCGGGAGAGCGGGCAAGCATCCGCTCTCCCGACGTGCGCGCACAGGCCAATCACCTGTGCGCGCGATTCTGTAATCAAATGAGGGCCCGCGGCAAAAAGAGGCGCTAGGGACACTAGCGCGTCCCTAGCGCCTCTTTTTGGACAGGAGCGGTGGCTGTCAGCGGGTTTGACAGCTGACGCTCAATTTTGCCAGCATCAGTTCTCAAACCCGCTGACAGCCACGGGTTCGGAAACCGGACACTGGCAAAATTGAGCATCCAGTTTTCAACCCACGAGCTGATTTCAAGTTTTGTTTTTATAAACTTTTTTTTTTTTTTTTAAACTTTCGGGACCTCTGACTTAATATCCCCATATTAAGTCTGAGGGTGCACAGAAAAGCAGTTTTTACTGCTTTTCTGTGCACTTTCCCGATGCCCGGAGAAATTAACGCCTACCTTTGGGTAGGTGCTAATTTCTGAAAGTAAAACGTGTGGCTTGGCTGCACATTTTGCTTTCTGAATTGCGCGGGAATACCTAATAGGGCCATCAACATGCATTTGCATGTTGCGGGCGCTATTAGGTTCGGGGGGGGAGGTTGGTCGTGCGTTTTTGACGCACAATTACCCCTTACTGAATAAGGGATAAAGCTAGAGCATTGAAATCGGGCGTCCAATCGCGGATTAACCGTGCGCTCCGCCGAAGCGCACTGTACTGTATCGGCCTGATTGTGTAACTACTGCATGGGTTATTTTTCCCTATATGCATCACCTTGCACTTATCCACATTAAATTTCATCTGCTATTTGGATGCCCAATTTTCCAGTCTCACAAGGTCCTCCTGCAATTTATCACAATCCACTTGTGATTTAACTACTCTGTAAAATTTTGTATCATTTGCAAATTTACCTCACTCAGTGTATTCCTTTCCAGATCATTTATAAATATACTAGCCGTTAAGCCCGTAACAACGGGCTACATTAAAAAATTTTTTTGGTCCATTTCCTTTCCACTCCCTCCCCCCACCTCTCTCACCTCCCCCCACCTCCCTCTCACCTCCCCCTCTCTCTCCTCCCTCCCTCTCACCTCCCTCTCTCTCTCCTCCCTCCCTCCCACCTCCCTCTCTCCTCCCTCCCACCTCCCTCTCACCTCCCCCCTCTCACTGTCTCCCCACCTCACTGTCTCCCCACCTCACTCTCTCCCCCTCCCTCACCTCACTCTCTCCCCCTCCCTCCCACCTCTCCCACCTCACTCTCTCCCCATCTCCTCCCTATCTTCACTCACTCCCCTCCCAGCTCATCCACATCCGGCAGACAGGGGGTGTCCCGCGCGCGCGTCGCCGCTACTGCTCCTCCCTGCCTCTCGCACGCTGCCGCCGCTACTGCTCCTCCCGGCCACCGATCCTGCTCCTGCTGCCGCCGCCGCCGCTCCCGCTCCTCCCAGCCGCCGCTCCTGCCGCCGCCGCCCTTGCTCCTAAGGAGCAGGCGCCATTTTTTTTTTGGGGGGGGGGGGGGGGGGCACGCTCTGATCTGGCCGACGTGCTCGCATGCGCGGTAGAGCTGCTCTCTACTGCGCATTTGCGGCACGTCGGTCCGGGCTCCCTTATAGGTATGACTAGCTGTTAAGCCCGTAACAACGGGCTACATTTAAAAAAAAATTTTCGGTCCATTTCCTTCCCACTTCCTCCCCCCCCTCACTCACCTCCCCCCTCTAGTCTCCCTCCCCCCACTCTCTCCTCCCTACCACCCCCTCTATTCTCCCTCTCCCTCCCCCCCTCAGCTCACTCTCCCCCTCCTCCTCCTCTCTCCCCCCCTCAGCTCACTCCCCCCTCACTCTCTCCTCCCCCCTCAGCTCACTCCCCCCTCACTCCCTCCTCCCTCAGCTCACTCTCCCCTCACTCTCTCCCTCCCCTAGCTCACTCTCCCCTCACTTCCTCCTCCTCCCTCCCCTCACTCGCCCCTCACTCTCTCCCCCTCCCCTCTCTCTCCTCCCCCCAGCTCACTCCTCCCCCTCTCCTCCCCCAGCTCTCTCTCCTCCCCTCTCTCTCCTCCTCCCCCAGCTCACTACCTGCCCCCCCCGCTCTCTCTCTCCTCCCTCTCTCTCTCCCCCAGCTCACTCCTCCCCCCCTCCTCTCTCTCCCCTCCCCTCCCCCCCAGCTCACTCTCCCCTCCCCCCAGCTCACTCTCCCCTCCCCCTCACTCCCCTCAGCTCACTCTCCCCTCACTCTCTCCTCCCCTCACTTATTCCCCCTCTCAGCTCATCCACAACCGGCAGACAGGGGGGTGGTGTCTGTCCCTCCCTCCCTCGCGTCGCCGCTACTGCTCCTCCCTCCCTCGCGTCGTCGCCGCCGCTACTGCTCCACCCGCTCCTTCTTGTCGCCGCGGCTACTGCTCCTCCCACTCCTGCTCATCGCCACTCCTGCTTGTTGCTGTTGCCGCCGCCGCTCCTGCTCCTAAGGAGCAGGCGCCATTTTTTTTTTTGGGCACGCTCCGCTCTGGCCGACGTGCTCGCTCGCGCATGCGCGGTAGAGCTGCTCTCTACTGCGCATTTACGGCACGTCGGTCAGGGCTCCCTTATCTAGTAAATTGAAAAGCATAGGTCCCAGTACAGATCTCTGAGGCACTCCACTGCCCTTTCCACTGAGAAAATTGTCCATTTAATCCTATTCTCTGTTTCCTGTCTTTTAGCCAGTTTGTAATCCACGAAAGGACATCGCCTCCAATCCCATGACCTTTTACTTTTCTTAGAAGCCTTTCATGAGGAACTTTGTCAAACGCCATCTGAAAATCCAAATATACTACAGCTACTCGCTCACTTTCATCCACATGTTTTTATTAACCCCTTCAAAAAAACAAAGCAAATTTGTGAGGCAAGACTTGCCTTGGGTAAAGCCATGCTGACTTTGTTCCATTAAACCATGTCTTTCTATATGTTCTGTGATTTTGATGTTTAGAACACTTTCCACTGTTTTTCCTGGCACTGAAGTCAGGCTAACCAGTCTGTAGTTTCCCGGATCGCCCCTGGAGCCCTTTTTAAATATTGGAGTTACATTAGCCACCCTCCAGTCTTCAGGTACAATGGATGATTTTAATGATCGGTTACAAATTTTTACTAATAGATCTGAAATTTCATTTTTTAGTTCCTTCAGAACCTTGGGGTGTATACCATCCGGTTCAGGTGATTTACTATTCTTCAGTTTGTCAAGCAGGCCTAACATATCTAGGTTCACCGAGATTTGGTTCAGTTCAGCTGAATCATCCATGAAAACTTTCTCTGGAACGAGAATCTCCCCAACATCCTCTTCCGTAAACACCGAAACAAAGAAATCATTTAATCTTTCCTCGATGGCCTTATCTTCTCTAAGTGCCCCTTTAAGCCCTCTATCATCTAATGGTACATCTGACTCCCTTGCAGGCTTTCTGCTTCAGATATATTTTTAAAAGTTTTTACTGTAAGTTTTTGCCTCTACGGCCAATTTCTTTTCAAATTCTCTCTTAGCCTGTCTTATCAATGTCTTACATTTAACTTGCCAATGTTTATGCATTATCCTATTTTCTTCTGTTGGATCCTTCTTCCAATTTTTGAATGAAGATCTTGTAGCTAAAATAGCCTCTATCACCTCACCTTTTAACCATGCCAGTAATCGTTTTGCTTTCCTTCCACCTTTCTTAATGTGTGGAATACATATGGACTGTGCTTCTAGGATGGGTTTTTTTTTTGGTTTTGTTTTTTTTAAACAATGTCCACACCTCTTGCACACTTTTTACCTTTGTAGCTGCTCCTTTCAGTTTCTTTCTATTTTTCTCATTTTATCAAAGTTTCCCTTTTGAAAGTTTAGTACTAGGGCTGTGGATTTACTTACAGTCCCCCTTCCAGTCACTAATTCAAATTTGATCATATTATGATCACTATTTCCAAGCGGCCCCACCACAGTTACCTCTCTCACCAAATCTCAGAAAGGAGCTCCTATACATGTAGGTGCTGCTGCCACTTGGTGCTAAGAGTAAACGCCAGGTGTTGATCTGAACTTGAGCATTAGGCAGTGATGATTTTTCCATAATATAGGTGATCAGTTCTGAAGGCACAGTGGGTTGGGAAACACTGCAACAAAGCAACTACACCACCTGTCTGCAGTTGAACAAACCTGCAGTAAGTGGATAAAACAGCAGGAGAGAAGGGCGGGAATGTGGCAGCAGCAAAGAGCTAGGGTCATTTCCAGCAGCATTCTGTGTGAAGTGGGACTACAGGAAAGAACAAACAACAGGAGGCAAAAAAATACCTCTTGGTTCAGTAGTTAGATCATCATCTTGGGCTGAAATCTGGTTGTATTTCCTGGGAATGTTCATGGCAGTGGTGGGTCCAGTTCTCTTTTCTTTTTCATAGGGATGGGTCAAAAACAATGGCGAATAAAATTATGATTTTTAAGGCAATGAACGTCGAACCGTTTTTAAATCCTTTCCTATTCATACATACAGTGGTTTTAGCTACTTTTTACCTAATTCAGGGGGTCATTTTCCAAGCAGATCGCATGCGATAAGGGTCGTTTCACACACAAAAAGTCCCTTATCGCATGCAATACCAAGATGGGGGCGGTGTCAGCCCCAGAAGAGGAGGAGTCGGGGCAGCACTGGGGCTGACGCCGTGAAGACTGCGCCGACAGTAAAAGGTAAGCACCTTTATCGCTGTCAGTTTTGCACCGAATAACTACACCTTTTATGATGTAGATATTTGGCGCAGGACTGCCCCCCGCTTTGCCCCTCATTACCACGGGATTCAAAGAGCCCAGTGGTATTAGTAAATCCAGCCCTGAGTCTTTTTGTAGTGGAGCTGGCAAATTACTTCAAACTGGGGCCTGGATTTATCAAAATGCGGTAAATATTGCATGTGATGGGAAAAGGGGCGTGTTTTATGGTAATAGGCAATTTATCGCAATTTGCGCTAATACCTATGTGAAGCACTAAGTTAGTGAAAATTGCGATAACGATAAGTGCCAGAATAATTGTATTTCCTACATACAAACACTGGGGGGGGGGGGGAGCCCATGTTTAAGTCCCGGAGCACCAATGAGAACGAGAGAGCGAGAGCATGAGCGAGACTAGCCACAATGCCCTCACATTACATAGGCATTTATATCTTAATGGGAGGCCCACCTAGTAACTCGAGGTGAGGTTTAGGTATTAGATTAGGGGTTAGGGGCCACTTTGACATTCAAAGTGAGATGTAAGAACAGAACAGTGCTCTCTTGTGAAGAATTGATGACCTTCAGAGAGAGGAAACTCATCCCAAGATGAGACTTGTGAGATGTTCTCTCAACCTAGCTTGATGGACTCTCTTATCTGGATAATATCAAGCTAGTTTGAGAGAACATCGCACAAATTTCATCTTGGGGTGAGTTTCCTCACTCCGAGGGTCATCAAATATTCACAAGAGAGCACTGCTATATTGGTACATCTCACTTTGAATGTCAAAGTGGCCCCTAACCCCTACAATAATACCTAAACTTCACCTCGAGTAACTAGATTGGCCTCCCATAGAGTTATAAATACCTATCTAGTGTGAGTGCATTATGGCTAGGCTTGCTCTCGCTCCCCCCACTGGCCCTGATAGCTAGGTTGGTGCTCCAGGAGCTACACATCACAAAATACAATAAAGTCTTATCGCAACCTATCGCAGGGTTTAACACTACTGAAAAAGGTGTAGCTAAAATCGGCATTAAAGCCGTGCTATAGGGCTTTGCAAAACGGTAAACCCAGCCTACTCCTGCCCCTAAATCCTCCTCTTTTTCGGATTTGCATCGCACAATACGTTATGGTGCTTAACGCATGCGAAAACACCATAATGCGATTTGATAAACGACCCTGTGGAGTTGCCAACAGTAGCGGCAAATCAGGATTGAGGTTGAAGGCAAAGGGTACACAACCTGAGGTTGGATGATAGGGGAAATGAAGGAGCGGTGGGGTTGAGTCTGGATGGGGTGAGAGCTGGGGTGCCTGAATCTGAGCAAGCCGGAAGCGTTTCTAAACCTAGTGCTCTTGATTGCATGCTCTTACAGTATTCGTCATGTAGTAATTCTGTACGAAAAAAAAGTTAAAAATTGCATTTCGTAACAAAATGCTAAATGTATTTTACTGGACGCTTCATTCAAAGCAAGTGGTTTGTTGGGTTATTTCAAGAAAGCGTGCAGAATTATTTAGCGCGTGCGGGAAAGAAACCACTTCCGTCGCACACTACTGAACGGCAGCTACGCCA